>NW_011889297.1:629636-696159 GCF_000151845.1 Pteropus vampyrus | reverse complement strand
TGTTATATACTTTCATAGTATTCTTGTATGATCCTTTGTATTTCTGCAGTGTCTTGTAATTTCCCCTTTTTTGATTCCTGATATTGTTTATCTCTGTCCTTTCTTTTTTCTTTAGTGAGTCTAGCCAGGGGTTTGTCAATTTTATTAACCTTCTCAAAGAACCAGACCTTTGTTGCATTTATTTTTTCTATTGTTTGTTTGTTTGTTTGTTTGTTTTTCAATTTCACTTATTTCTGCTCTAATTTTGATTATTTCTCTCCTTCTGCTGATCTTAGGCTTCATTTGTTCTTCCTTTTCTAGTTTTTTAATATGAAGTATTAGTTTGTTTATTTGGGTTCATTCTTATTTTTTTGAGATAGGCCTGCAATGATATGAACTTTCCTCCTATGACCGCTTTTGCCATGTCCCAAAAGTTTTGATATGTTGTACTATCTTTATCTTTCATTTTTATGTATCGTTTGATCTATCTTTTTATTTCTTCTCCAACCCAGTTATTCTTCAGTAGCATGTTATTTAATCTCCATGTAATTGTGGTTTTTCCTCTTTTTTTTTTTTTTTTTTTGCATTTTATCTTTTGCTTTCTGGTAGCTCTGTGTTTCCATGGCTTCCTTGTCTTTGTGTGTCTTTTCTTTATTTCAGTTGGGTTTTGTGGGTTTTGCCTCTGGTCCTTCTTGTTCTATGTTATATACTTCAGTTCTGAATCTTCTGTGTATGGTTACCATTATAAATATGTAAAGGGTAGTTGAATCCTCTTTTCCATCATTGTTATTTCAATGTGTCCCTATGTATGCTAAATGTTCATTACTATCTTCTTATAACAATTCTTTTATTATTTAAGCTTATAATGTCCTGTTCTTAGTAAGAATTTCACTCCCCTTCTTTTTGCCTGACAGTCACTTTACTCTTAATTATGTATTTTTGTTGTTCTTCTTCTTTTGTTTTAAGTGAGCTGACCCCTTTCAGTATTTCCTGTAGTGCAGGCTTTGTAGTGGAGAATTCCCTAAATTTTTGTATGTCTGCAAAGGTCTTAATTTCACCTTCAATATCTAAAGGAGAGCTTAGTTGGATACATTATTCTAGGCTGGTAGTTCCTTTCACATAATATTTTATATATTTGATTCTATTCTTTTCCGGCTTACAAGATTTGCAATGAGAAGTCTGAGGATAATCTAATGGATTTTCCTGTATAAGTTACCTTTTTCTTCTTTCTAGCTGCCCTGAGAATTCTGTTTTGTCATTGGTTTTTGATAATTTTAATACAATGTGTCTTGGAGAAGGCCTTTTTGGGTTGAAGTAATTGGGTGTTCTGTTGACTTCTTCAATTCCAAGCTGCAGCTCATTCCTTAGATTTGGGAAATTCTCATCCTCTATTTGTCTGAAAATATTTTCTAGTCCCTGCTTCTTTTCCTCACCTTCGATAGTGCCCATTATACTTATGTTTCCTCTCCTGATGGTAGTTCTTGAATTTCTCTTTCATTATTTTTCATTCTTTGGTTTCTTTCTTCTTCCTTCTGATTTAATTCTACATTTCTGTCTTCGATATCACTGATCCTTTCCTCCATTTGGTCGACTCTATTTCCCAAGCTTATTATTTCATTTTTCAACTCTCGCAGTGTGTTCTTCATCTCCAGAAGTTCTATTCTGTTCTTTTTGAGGGTTTCAATCTTGCTCTGCTCATACAGGTGTTTTGTTTTGTTTTGTTACAATTCTGAAATTGTTTATGTTTATCATTATTTCTTTTTATATATTTAAGTGCTCCTATGTTGAGTACATTAATGTTTACAAGGGTTATATCCTCTTGTTTGATTGATCTCTTTATTATTATGAAATGTCCTTTTTTATCTCTTATTATACCCTTTGTTTTAAAGTCTATTTTGTCTTATATAAATATTATTACTTCACTTTTTTTTCATTTCTATTTACATGAAATATCTTATTCATCTCTTTACTTTCAGTTTTTGTGTCTTTGGATTTGAAATGGATCTCTTGTAGGCACCACTCTTGTTTGCTTATCTATTCAGCCACCCTATGTCTTTTTTTTAAGTTAAATTAAACACTTAAGTCTTTCTGATCCAACCATGAAAAATAAGGAAACAAACAAAAACGTCGTAGACAGGTTCTCAGGTTCTCCTGTTCCCTGAACAAGATGGCCTGGCCAGGGGCTATGATGACACTGGCCCCTTAGGCTTTTGGTCCAAAGCCTGTCTCTCCCCGCCATATATACTTCACAGTGCAGGTGGACAGCCTTCTGCGGGTGGAGGCAGCACCAATTGTGGAAGAGGTAGGCATCTCGATTTGGTCTTGGGAGTCAGCTGTCCATGTGGGGCCAGCGTCCTGCAGGCCGTGACTAGGAGCCCAGGAGGTCCAGAGCACTTGGGCAGTGCTGAGGAAGAGTTGACAGCTGCCCAAGCTGCTGCATGAATTATGGGCTCAGAGTCCTCATACAAGATCTCATTGGTGAGCCTCTGGTAAACCTTCAGTGCCGGAAGGGCCGGTCCACAGCATTGGATGGCATGGAAAAGATGTACTAGTACTCATGGCCAGGCTAGAATTCGAAGCTCAGCAAGAAGAGCGTGAAGAGCTAGAACTTCTCGGAGAATTTGAATGGCCCCTGGACGCCACTGGGCAGTTGCACTCCCAGTGCATGAAGCCGCGCTGCTGGTGGTCACAGGAGGTGTGGCCCTTGCCATTGACCATGTACAGCGTGTAGGGCTCTATACTTGGCCTGCAGCAGCAGCCATCTGTAGTGTGGGAAGTAGATGTCCAGGTAGTTGTTGATGCTCACCTCCACTGTGTAGCCTCCGTGATCGCCCTCCATACCCACGTGGAATTTCCACCCTACATCTTTTGATTGGACCATTTAGTCCATCTTTAAGTAATTATTAATAGATATGTACTTATTGCCATTTTATTTTCCTATTTCTTATTTTCTTTATTCGTCTCCCTTTTTCTCCTTTTTACCCTCCTCCTCCTCTTTCTTCTTTTTCATTTTTTTCTTCTACTTACTGTAGTCCCTTTAACATTTCTTGTAATACTGGTTTCATGCCCTTTAAATCCTTTAGCTTTTTCTTGTCTGGGAAGCTCTTTATCTCTCCTTCGATTCTAAATTATAGCCTTTCCAGTGTAGTCTAATCTTGGTTGGACATCCTTGCTTTTCATTACTTTGAATATTTCATGTCGATTCCTTCTGGCCTGCAGTCTCTGTTGAGAAATCACCTAACAGTCTTATGGGAGCTCCATTGTAAGTAATTAGTTGCTTTTCTCTTGGCTCTTTTAAGATTCTTTTTGTCTTAACTTTTGCCATTTTAATAATGATGTGTCTTGGTGTGGGTCTCTTTCTGTTCATCTTGTTTGGGTTTCTCTTTGCTTCCTGGGCTTGCATGTCTATTTCCTTCCCCACATCATGAACGTTTTTGGTCAACATTTCTTCAATTGGTTTTCAATCCCTTGGTCCCTCTGTTCTCCTTCTGGTCCCCCTGTGATGTGAATGTTATTTCACTTGTTGTCCCAGGGATACCTTAATCTATCCTCATTTTATTTCTTTTTTTTTTTTATTTTTGCTCTTTCCCATTGAATGATTTTTTCCTACCTTTTCTTTTAATTCACTGATTCAATCCTCTGCTCCATCTAGTCTTCTATTGATTCCATTGTATACATTCTTTATTTCAGTTATTTTATTCTTTATTTCTGACTGTTTTTTTTTAATGGTTTGTATCTCTTTGTGTAAGTTCTCACTGAGTTCATCTATTCTTCACCAAATTTCATTGAGCATCCTTATAACCAGTGTTTTTTACTCTGTGTCTGGTAGATTGCTTCCCTCCATTTTGTTTAGTTTTTATTTTATGGAGTTTTATTCCGATCTCTCATTTAGGGCATGTTTCCTTTTCTCCTCATTTTGGCTACCTCCCTGCAGTTGTATCCATATATTAGGTATATATGCTACATCTCTCAGCCTTGACAGTGTGTCCTTACTTACTAGGTGTCCTATGAGGCCCAGTGGTGCTGTCTACCTGGTCACCTGAGCCAGGTGCTCCAGGGTTGTTCTTTGTATGGGTGATGTGTGCCCTCTTACTGTAGTCTAGCATTTATTGCTGTTGGCACATCAGTAGGTGAGATTGACCTTAAGATTGACTGTCTGTGAGGATTGGCTGTGACTAAAGTGGAAGAGCTGTCATGCAGGGGCTGACCCTATGGAGCAGGATTCACTTCAGCAGGGCTCTGGTGCCTACAGAATCCACTGTTTGGGTGTCATTTGTTGACCTAATTGTGTAGTGCTGTGTTGTGATCTGAAGCTGGCCCCTGGTTTGTTGGTTTTATGGCTTCTTTGGAGGGGCTCCAGTGCAAGCCAAAGCCACCTGGTAGAAACTACAAAATTATCTGTGGTTGGCACCTGTGCTGGGTTTGTAGGTGCCTGGGAGAGGCAGTGCTGCAAAATAAGGGTGACTGACATTAGCGTCATGCTTGGGGCTACTTAGAAAGAGGTACAGGTCACACTGAGGATGGCCACTACTTTTTTGGAGGTTTGTGGACCTTTGAGAGATTTTAGGAAAGTTTACAGTACAGGCCAGTGCTGACTGCTGTGTATTACAGCTGCTTAAATAAGTTTGGACTGGTGCGCTAATTGGGTGAGGTAAGGTCTCAGGAAATCACCAGGTTGGGGCAAGCAGTGTTAGTCAGATTAATGGAGACTCAGATTTGTCTCCCACCTGCACCTGCAGACTGGATAGGTGACAACTCAGCCAAAGAACAATGGCACCTGCTAGCACTTTTTCCTGTGCCTACCAGCTAAGTAGGGGTAAGGCTCAACAAAGGAACAATGGTGCTTGCCAGCATTTCTATTCCCATAGAGAGGTGCCATTCCAGCCCTTGCCCTGAAGCCAGACAATTCAGTTTCTCTCTGTATGTCACTAGAACTTTTCGAGCTGCTGTCTCTTCGTTGGAGCTTAGGGCAAATGTTCATTAGTGAGTAAGCCTGTGCTCAGGCCACTTAAGAGGATGCTGGGGTCTACAATAGCTTTCCGTCTCACCCAAATGGAATTCCCACTAATTTTCACAGCCAGATGTTGTGGCAACTCCTCTTCCTGACACTGGTACTCCTGGTTGGGGACCTTAGTGTGGGGCTGAGACCTCTTGCTCTTCAAAGGGGACCTCCACAGCCCAAATGTCCCTGCTGATTCTTAAAATTCCACACGTGGATGTGGGACCAGCTCATTTCACATTTATGCCCCTTGTACCAATCTTGATGTGTCTTCTTTATATCCTTAATTATAGGATTTCAGGTAGTCTTCAGATGGATCTTCAGGTTAATTGTTCTATAATTTAGTTGTAATTTTGTTGTGGTCAAGGGAGCAGGCAAGCACAGCTTTACCCTACTCTGCCATCTTGACCCAAAGTAGAAATCAATTTTATTGTAGGCTAATTGATAACTCAGGAATAGCCAGATAGAAGAGATGCATAGAAAAAAGTATGTGGGCAGAGAGGCAAGGTATCATGGCCTCTCTGAGTGCTCCATTCTTCTAATATCTCCAATTTTTCACTAACCCAGAAGCTCTAGTTGTCTTTTTATTTTCATTTATTTTGAAAAATTTAAAAATTTCTCTTGAGTCTTCTTTGGCTCATGTATTATTTAGAAGTGCACTGCTCAATCTTCATGTTTTTTTGATATTTTTCTGCTATATTTCTGTAAATGATTTCTACTTTAATTCTATTTTGGTCTGAGAGCGTATTTTACATGGTTTCTATTCTTTTAAATGTTTTAAAGTGTGTTTTATGGCCCAAAATGTTGTCTGGCTTGGTTAATGCTTCATGCGAACTTGAGAAGAATGGGTTTTCTGATGCTATTGTATGAAGTACTCTATAAATCATTTAGATCCAGTTGATTGATGGTCCTGTTCAGTTCAACTATATCCTTATGAATTTTCTGTATTCCTGGTATGTAATTACTGAGAGAGAGATGTTAAAGTCTCCAACTATAATAGTGGATTCATCTATTTCTCCTTGAATTTCTACCAGTTTTCGCCTTAAATATTTTAATGCTGTATTGTTACATGCATATATATTATGAATTGTTATATCTTCTGGAAGTTCACCCCTTTATCATTATGTAATTTCTCTCCAAATCCCTGATAATTTTCCTTATTCTGAAGTCTTCTTTCTTTAAAATTAATATAGCTACACCAACTCAGTTTTATTAGTGTTAGCATGGTATATCTATCTTCATTGCTTTCCTTTTAATTTCTCTATTTATATTTAAAATAGGTTTCTTATGGACAACATATTTTGAGTCTCGTTCTTTCTGTACTATCACAATCTCTGTTTTGTAGTTGGTACATTTAGACTATTGATGTTCAAAGTGATTATTAACATAATTGGATTAATATCTACCATATTTTTATGGTTTTCTATTCTTGCATTTGTTCTTTGTTTCTATTTTTGTTTCCTACCCTTTATGCCTTCTGTATTTTTAATTGAACATTTTATATGGTTTCATTTTCTTCCCTTTCTTATCACATCTGTTTGTTTGTTTGTTTGTTTTGCTTTTTTTCTAGTGGTTGCCCTAGAGTTTGCAATGTACATTTACAATCAGTCCAAGTCCATTTTCAAATAACACTATACCAATTCATGGATAGTGTGAGTACCTTATAACAAAATAATTCTATTGCTTCCCTTTAGTCTCTTCTATTATTGCTGTCATTCATTTCACTTATATATAAGCATACGTAAGCAAATGTGTATACATACATGTGATATATAAAAATAAACATACATAATGGAACACAGTTTTGGTATTATTATTTTAAACAAACTTATCTGTTAGATCTATTAAGAATAACAACAATAAAATGTTTATTTTACTTTCACTTATTACTTCTTTGATGTTCTTTGTTTCTTTATGTAGTTCTGAGTTTCTAACTTATGTCATTTTCCTTCCTCTGAAGAACTTCTAACATTTCTTGCAAGGCAAGTCTATTGGCAACAAATTTCCTTAGTTTTTGCTTGTTTGAAAAGGTCTCCATTTCTTATTCACTCTTTAAGGATCATTTTGGAGGATATGGAATTCTAGGTCGGTGTCTTTTTTCTTTCGACAATTTAAATATTTTGCTCTATTCCCTTCTGGCCTACATGGTTTCTGAGGAGATGTCAGAAATAACTTTTCTCTTTGTTCCTTTATAGGTAAGGTATTCCCCTCCCCGACTGCTTCCTTTAGTTTTTTTTTTTTTATTATTTTTGATTTTTCGTAGTTTGACAATGATATGCTCAGGTGTATTATTATTATTATTATTTCATTTGACTGGTGTTCTCTGAGCTTCCTCAATCTGTGATTTGGTATAGTATTAATTTAGGGAAATTCTCAGTCATTATTCAAATATTACTTCTGTTCCTTTCTTTTTACTCTTTTTTTATGTCTTTATTTAAATATAATAGATAGTTGTGCGTATTTACATTTTACAATTGCATGAGTTTATTTCAATCATAGTTGGCATACAATAATATATTAGTTTTAGTTGTACACATAGTGATTAGAGATCTATATAACAAAGTGATCACTCCACTAAATCTAGTACCCCCTAATTCCCCCTTACGTATTTATTACAATATTGTTAAATATTTTCCTTATACTACATTTTATATATTCATGTCCATTAACCATTTGAACTTCTTAATTCATTTGTCTTTTATGCCGTCTCCACCAAACCCCTCCCATCTAGCAGCCATCAAAATATTCTCTCTACCTATGAGTTTATTTCCATTTTTGTTGTTCTTGATGTTTATTTTGTCCTTTAGATTCCACATGTACAATAAATCATATGATATTTGTCTTTCTCTATCTGACTTACTTCATTCAGCACTATACCCTCTAGGTCCATAAGGCAATATCTTTTACATCCCTTCCTTTTAGTTTGTGGGTGTCTTTTAATGTGAAGTGAGTCCCTTATAGGCAGTATATGTAGGGATCTTGTTTTCTTATCCATTCAGCCACTATATCTTTCAGTTGGACCCCTGAATTGTTTTCCATTTGAGGTACTTGTTGATAAGGATGTAGTCCTTACCATTCTTTATTCCTGTTTCTGATAAACGTTTTTTTCTTCTTAAAGAAGTCCCTCCAACATTTTCTATAGTACCGGCTTGGTGGTGATAAATTCCTTCAGCTTATTTTTGTCTGAGAAGCTCTTTATCTGTACTTCGACTCTAAATGATAGCTATGTTGGATAAAACATTCTTAGTTGTAGATCTTGGAATTTGTCATATTGAATGTTTTGTGTCAAGCCTTTCTGTCTTGCATGGTTTCTTTTGAGAGATTAGCTGCCAATCTTATGGGTGTTCCTTTGAAGGTAACTAACTGCTTTTCTCTTGCTGCTTTTAAGATTCTCTCTTTGTATTTAACCTTTGGCATTTTAATTATGATGTGCTTTGGTGTGGGCCTCTTTGGATTACTCTTTCTTGGGACTCTGAGATTCCTGGAATTGTATGTCTATTTCCTTCAACAAGTGAGGGAAGTTTTCCATCATTATTTCTTCAAATAGCACTTTAACTTATTGTTTTCCTTCAGGTACCCCATAACATGAATATTTTTACATTTAATAGTGTCTCATAGGCTCCTTAAATTATTATTATAGTCTTGGCTTCTTTTTCTTGGTATTCTAATTGAGTGTCCTTGGTTTCCCCATCCTCTATACTTTTTTTTAAAGTTCTCATTGAATTCATCTTCTTTTCCCCTAAGTTCATTGAGCATCTTTATAACCAGTGTTTTGAACACTGCATCTGTTAGATTACTTGACTCCATTATTCCTGGATCATTGTTCCTGTTCTGTTCTCTCATATGGTTTCTACTTCTTTGTCTTCCTGTTTTGGCTGCCTTATTTTGTCTATTTCTATGTTCTAAGCAAAGCTCCTAAGTCTCGCAGTCTTATTAGTATAGCTCTGTGTAGTATGTGTCCAGAGGTACAATCTTGAGTGGTTTAGCCACACCCTGTGCCCCTCTGGGGCCACCTGTTAGGATTTGGCAAGCAGAGAAGTCAAAATGGTGTAGATGATAGAGGCTTTGTGCATCTGCTCTTACATCTACATCAAAGTTGTGACAGAAACATGGAACAAACAGCAAGCAGAGTTGCCTAAGGTCTAGATGAACAAGCCCTACAACTAGGGAGATAAATAAGAAATCACCGTGCAATGGGAGGAGGTAGGACAGGGAGAGGACATGAGGCTACCTGGTTCTGAGTGGCTGAGTGGGACAGAGGCACAGCAGCAGCAACTGGCAGCTTCAGATGCCTCTTAAAGGGACCATGTTCATGATCAGACTTTCACAATGACAGAATTGCTTGCTATGAGCCCCAGCGCTGGGTCAGCTGCTCGAGGAGCACCAGAAACTTAGGGGATGCTGAGTTGTTGGAGTGAGGGCTGAAGGTGAGGCTTTCCCCTGGGAATAAGCTCTGGCAGTATCCATTGTTCCTTTGTGGAGCTCTCCCCACTTCTAGTGTGCAGATGCAGTGCCACCATAGCTGACATCATTGAACTAGATAACAGAGGTCCCTCACCCAGAGGATTCCCTGAAACTCCACCTCCCCCAACTCGTAGTGCTACCCAAGCCACATTAAGTTGTGTCCTTGGTGAGTCCTGTGCAACTTGCAAAGCAAGCTCCAAGACCCACACTGGTGGCAGCTGACATTGGTATCTAGCATGGTTTCTTGAGGCAACTATAAGCACAGCATCTGTGGATTTCTTGCTGATCCTTAACAGGTGGCTCTAAAGGAACATAGAATGGGGCTAAACTTGTCCTGCAGCTGAATCCCTCTCAGGACTGTGCCTCTGGACACCTACTACACAAAGCTATGCTAATAAGACTGGGAGACTTAGGAGCTTTGCTTAGTACATAGAAACAGACACAGAAAGGGACACAAAATGGGAAGACAAAGAAGCATAAACCATGTGAGAGAATAGAACAGAGATCCAGGAATAATGGAGTCAAGCACTCGAACAGATGTAGAGTTCAAAACACGGGTTATAAAGATACTCAATGAACTTAGGGGAAAAGTAGATGAACTCAGTGAGAACTTTAACAAAGGGATAAAAACATAAAAATGAAAATGGAAATTATAAAAAGGAACTGGTCATGAATGAAGAATACATTATCTGAGATGAAGTTTATATTAGAGGGAATTAACAGAGTAGATGAAGAAGAGGATCAAATCACCAATATAAAAAAATGGGGAAGCCAAGGTCATCCAACAAGAAAGGCAAGAAAAAAGAAACCAAGAACATAAAAATAATTTAAGGAGTCTTTGAGACAAAATTAAGTGTAAAAACATCCATGTAATAGGGATATCTGGAGGAGAAGAGAGAGAAAAAAAAGTGGAAAAGATTTTTGAAGAAATAATGATGAAAAACTTCCATCACCTGGTGAAGGAAATAGATATACAACTTCGGGAAGCTCAGAGAGTTCCAAGAAAGAGGAACCCAAAGAGGCCCACACCAAGGCACATCATAATTAAAATACCAAAGGTTAAATACAAAGAGAGAATCTTAAAAGCAGCAAGAGAAAAGCAGTTAGCTACCTTCAAGGGAACACCCATAAGATTGGCAGCTAACTCTCAAGAGAATCCATGCAGGACAGAAGGGCTTGGCAAAAAAAAATATATATATATTTGATGTGATGAAAACCCAGGATCTACAATCAAGAATACTTTATCCAGCAAAGTTATCATTTAGAGTCAAAGGACAGATAAAAATAGACAAAAATAAGCTAAAGAAATTCATCAACATCAAGCCAGTATTATAGGAAATGTTGGAGGGACTTCTTTAAGAAGAAAAAACTTGTAGCAAAATCATGAATAAAAAATGGTAATAACTACATATCTATCAACGACTACCTCAAATGGAAAAGAATTAAGTGCTCCAAGCAAAGGATAGGGTAGAGGAATGAATAAGAAAACAGGACCTCTACATATGCTGCTTACAAGAGACTCACTTCAGATTAAAAGACACACACAGACTAAAAGGAAGAGGATGGAAAAAGATATTGCCTTGATGGACCTAGAGAGTACTGCGCTAAATGAAATAAGTTAGATAGAGAAAGACAAATATTATGTAATTTCACGTACATGGAGAATCTAAAGAACAAAATAAACACCAATAATAACAAAAATAAAAACAAACTTACAGATACATATATTTTGAGGGCTACTAGACAGGAGGGGGTTTGGGGGAATGTTGAAAAAGGACGAAGAGATTAATAAATACAAATGGATAGTTACAAAATAGTCATGGAGACACAAAGTGTAGCATAAGGAAAATAGACAATAATGTTGTAATAAATATGTAAGAGGGAATAGGGGTACTAGATACAGTGAGTTCATCACTTGAGCTCTAATCACTATGCTGTACAACTAAAGCTAATATATTATTATATGCCAAGTATAATGGAAAAAAACACCTTATTGAATTGTACAATATAAATATGAGCAACTAATTGTCCACTATATTTCAATAAAGCTGGGGGGAAAAAGATTCAACATGCAATCTACAGATGCTCTGCTAATAGTTGCCTCAAGAGGCCACATCAGAAACAGAGGTCAGCTGCCACCAGTGTGAGTCCTGGAGTTGGCTCAACAAAGAGCAGTGGACTCACGAGGACACAACTGGATGTGGCTTGGATGGAGCCACAAGTTGGGGGAGGCAGAGTTTTAGGGATTGCTCTAGGTAGAGCAACTTCTGTTATCTAGTTCAATGACATCTCAGCAATGGCTGCGCTGAGTCTGCACACTGGAGGGGGGGCGGGGGGGGCGGCTCAACAGAGGGACAATGGATACTGCCAGCACTTCTGCCTGGAAAAGATCTCACGTCCAGCCCTCACTCTGACAACTCAGTGTCCCCCTGTTAGTCCCTGGCGCCCCCCCTTGCCGCGCCCCCGAGCAGCCTGCCCGGTGCTGGTGCTCATAGCGAGCATGTCAGTAACCACGAAAGTTCGCTCACAGACATGGCCCTTTTAAGAGGTGTCTGCAGCTGCCAGCTGCTGCTGTGGCAGGACAGCCTTGTGTCTTCATCCCCTTCTACCTTCTGCCATTGCAGGATGATTTCTTATTTCTCTCCTTAGTTGTAGTGCTTGTGTTCATCTAGATCCCCGGTGACTTTGCTTGCTGTTTGCTTCACGTTTCTGTCACAACTTTGATTTGGCCGCAAGAGAGGTGAACAAAATTTCTATCATCTATGCCATTTTTTCTCCTCCCCACTTCTGTTCCTTTCTTTCTTCTCCTTTTAGTGTTTCCATTAAATTATGTTACACCTTTTGTAGCTGTCCCTTAATCCTCAGACATTTGGTCCTATCTTTTTTTTTAAGTCTTTGTTCTCTTTGTTTTTCAGTTTTAGTGGTTTCTATTGATATATGCTCAAACTCAGAGAATCTTTCCTTAGCCATGCCCCGTTTACTATTATTAATAATACATGTTTATTCCCATCAAAAGCATACTTTATTTATTTTACAGTGTTTTTGATCTCTAGCATTTATTTTTGGTTCTTTCTTAGGACTTTTATCTCTCTATTGACATTGCTCATTTGTTCTTCTGTGCTGTCTACTTTATTCATTAGAACCCTTAGCATACTAGTTAGAGTTGTTTTACATTCATGGTCTTATAATTCCAACATCCTTGCCATGGCTGGGTGTGATGTTTTCTGTCTCTTGAAATCATACTATTAGTCTTTAAATATGCCTTGTCATTTTTTTCTAATTGTTGGATTTGATATATCAGGTAAACAGATATTTAGTAATGTGATGGTATGGTACAAAGTGGTAAGGTGAGAGGGGAAGAGTTCTTATATACCCATGATTAGATCTCAGTTCTTTAGTGAGCCTATGCCTCTGGTCTGTGGACTTGACAAGTGTGTCTCAGATCCCCCCCCACACACACACACTTAGTGGAAGATGATGGGCAGTGTAAGTTTGAGCTTAGTGTATCCCTTCTCACATGTCGAAAGCTAGAGCCAACTTCAGTTGGGTATTTCCCTTCCCCCAGTTCAGTTAGGCTGTAGTTAAATAGTTTCACTTGAGGGAAAGCCTTGTTATGAAGAACAATGTATTCTGGCATATTTCAAAAGGGTTCCTTCCCCGCCTCCCCTTGCCAGAAGCATGAGAGGATTTTTCTTCAATATTTACTCTGGGAAATTGAGCTGAACTCCTGGAATTCAACCTCACAATATTGCTCAGACCACCCTATGACTGTGTCTCCCTGAAGTTTTTAACTCTCAGAATTGTCCACACTGAGTCTCTAGCAATTCATCAATTATAGCTCAGGTTTTCCTACCTCAACACTGGTTTCTACGGTGCATTTGCTCGTGAGTCTCTTTTCTGGTAAGTCATGAACTACTTGTGTTTACCTGTCTATCTTGCCAATCTTATGGGCAGCAGTTTGCCCCATGTCTGAGACTCTCTTACAAATCCAAGAATAGTTATAAATTTTTCAGCCTGTTCGGGTTTCTATGCATTGTTAAGATGAAATGGCAACTTCCAAGCTTCTTACATGTGGTCTGGGAATATTTCAAAATGGCAGCCTCTCCCTTCATCCTTCCAGAAAGAATTTTTGTTCAGTCATTACTATGTGAACCTGGAAGGCTTCCAGAAGGTCATACTCACAAGTGTTTGGGTCCCGCTAAGACCTGGCATCCTTGCAGTTTTTAACACTCAAATTTGTCCATGCTGAGATTCTAGCAATTTGTCAATTACAGTTTAGTTTCCCTAGAGCAGTACTGATTTCTGTTATGATTTTTTTTTTTTCTGTTCTTGGATTTTTGCTCATGCGTAAGTTGATATTCTCTACCTCTGAGTTTCTTTAATTTTCAGGGCAGCAGTGTTCCCTGTGACCCTAGCTTTCTGATGGCCTTAAGATTTTTAGTTTGTTCAGATTGTTTTATTGTCATGTGGACAGGAGTTGTGCCTTCTAACCTCCTTACGTGCTGGACTAGAAACCAGAAGTCAGCACTATATTTTTTCCTATTTTATGGGTGGAAAACTGGCTACGAGATGTGTCAGGATTTGCAAATGGTCGCACAGCCAAGAAGTAGACCTTGGATCCAGTTCTTTTGTTTCCCACTCCCATCCATCCCAACTCTGCTCTGCTTTCTCAGAGATGTCAGTTCAGTGTTCCTAAATAGCCTCCACTCTCCCTTTCCTCTCACACCATCCTGCTCACCTGTACTCTTGGTAGAACTTTCTCACAATTAGAGCAAGGCTTCTGAATATGGCAATGTTAACCAATAAAAAGTTGAGGCTGTGGAATAAATTAAAAGTTTATTTGGAGTCTTAAAGTATTCAAATCTAAGAGATACAGGTCCAGGTAGCAATCCAAACTGTGCTTTGTAGAGAACAAAGAATGGCAGGGTTAATAAAGGCAAAAGCAACAAAATGTAATTCTTTCATGCAAATGAAGGATTGCTGGCTAAGTTAACAGGGATTGATTAGTTTTAATATGCAAATAAGGGAGGTAAAAACTACAAAGAAAGAAGTAAAGCCCATACGTGTCCATGTATTAGTTGTTATTCAAAGGTGTAAATGACTCCAGGATATTTATGACTTAAAGATGTTTATGACTTCAGGATGTTTATGGCCTGGCCTTGAGCTGAGTTCAGCAACAAGTGTAGCAATTTGATAGCAGCTCTGATAACTGAGGCACAAGATGTGCATAGGCCCCACTTCTTTAATAGCCTCCTGACTTTATTTTATGTGACTGTCTTAGTAATGTTTATTCCATTTTATTGTTTATTTTTTTCCTTTATCAGCCAATGGCTTTGGAACCTCACAGCTGTGAAGTTAAATTCTGGTTCTCCCACTTGCTAACTGTGTGAACTTGGGTCATTTAGTTAACCTCTTTACACCTCAGTTTTGTCATCTGGGCAATAAGTAATAATAACTTCCTTACAGGATTGTTGGGAGATTTAACTGGGATACTCATGCATTACCTAATGTACTGTGGAGGAGATTCAACTATTAGATTGTGGTTTGGACAACATGACTATTTATATATCTTTCAAACTTGAGATCCTGTGTTTCATGCCTTTTCTGAAGAGTTTGGTCCTCTTTGATATCTTTAATCTCCAAATTATTAGAACACTTGGCTTGATATCTTTAATCTCCAAATTATTAGAACACTTGGCTTGAAAAACAGACTTTACCACTTAATCAAACACTCTTAAAATATTATGAAGTATTACACATACAAAAGATTGTGTTAAACATCTATGTGCCATTTAAAGAATGATAAACGCATATGTCCACTATCTTGCTTAAAAATAGAGCATTACTGGAGAGTACCATAGAGGTCTCCTATGTGCCTCTTTTTAATCACATCCTTCTCGTTTTCTCCTAGAGGTAACCATTACTCTGGATTTTGTATTAGTCATTCTTTTTCTTTGTTTATTTTTTACCACCTAGGCATATAGTCTTAAACACTATATTGTTTAGTTCTGTACATTTTTAGCTATATATAAAATCATATGTTTTGTTTCTGAGAGTTGTGTTCACATATGTAGCGATAGTATGTTCTTTTCTGCTGCTGTGTAGTATTCCATTATTTGAATATACATCACTTTATCCATTTTCTTGTTGGATTGTTTCTAGTTTGAAGCTATGGCAAATAGTGCTGCTATGAACATTCTTGTGCCTGGCTATCTTCTGGGGCACACATGCAGGATCTGCTTCAGTATATATCCCCAAGAGTAGAATTATTTGGTTCTAAGATAAGTACATGTTAAAATTTACTAGATAAAGCCAAATTGTTTCCCAATATGGTTGTTCCCATTTATAGTATCACGATGAGAGTTTCTTTTACTGCATAATTTCATCCATGCTTGATATTGGCAGCCTTTATCATTTTTGTCAATCTGTTAGGTGTTAAAAGGTGTCCTTATGGGTTTAATTTGCATTTCCCTGACTACTAATTAGACTGACCATATTTTTCATATATTTATGACTCATTAATATTTTTTCTCTTTTGTGAAATTCCCATTTATGTATTACACTCATTTTTGTCTGTTGAGTTGTTTGCTTTTTTTCTTTATTTATCAGAGCTCTTTATATAATCATGTATTCTTTTGTTATATTTTCCATGATGATGAACACTGTTATCCTCATCCAGATTATTTCTTTAGGGCAGGAATGCCCTTCCCTCATGAAACCCCCCATCTGGGCCTGAGGAAGACTAGGTAGCAGACAGGGAAGTTTTATGAATGGTCAGCCTGGGTCACAAGCAAATTAAAATAAACACCCTCTTTGGTCTTTGACCTCTACCTGGAGTCATTGAAAGAAGTGGAGTTGGGAGATAAAGACACTGATAGTATTTAAATCTTGAGTGCCAGATTAAGCTTAACACTCTATTTCAAGATCTTGTTTAAATTTCACAATGACCCTGAGAAATAGATACAATTTTTATTTCACAATGGAGGAGGCTCAAAAATGTAAAGTCAAAATATATCCAGAATGTGTCCACTTCTAACCACCTCTACTACCAATCTGCCTGATCCAAACCACACTCGTCTCTCAAACACACCAAACTTGCTTTTACTTCAAGGCCTTTGCCTCGTGGTTTCTTCAGCCTAGGGCACTCTTCTCTTAGCTTAATGGCTCATTCTCTCATTTATTCAGGTTTTTTATCCAATGTCACACGGCAGAAGTGTTTTCCCTGATATCTCAAATAGCAACTCTTATTATTCTGTCCTTTTATTCCACTTCATTTTCAGAGAACTTGCCACCACCCAATGTGTTGTATATTTGTTGTCTGTCTTCTGCTAAAATGTAAGATCCTACATGAGGGTAGGATCTTTGTGTGACTTGTTTGCCCTTGTACTTCAGCCTCTGAACAACCATGGAACCTAGTTGGTGCTCACTAAAGATATGCTGAACTGAAAAGTCAAAGTCACTTGGACAAGGTCACATGGCTAGTGACTGGAGAAGTCAGCATTCTAACCCAAGTCTATGTAACTCACATCTGGCATTATTTCTCCTACAGGAGCCCTACTCTTTTCTTCAAAATCTCAAGGACAGATTTCAGACTAGACTTGTAAGTGATGTGGCCTTGGATGAAAGGGAAAGCAGGGAGCAGGGCCCAGTAGAAAAGAGGCAAAACTGAATCCTTAGGGAACCTGTGTAGCAGAGAAAGGCTTATCCTTCTCACCAGATAAGGAGAGAAGGCAGTGAACAGAAGACATGGAAGAGGCAGAGAAATATAGTGGAGGAGAGTTTGGTTGCTGTCTCTGTAGTGTGGTTTAATAGGTACAAGAAGGTTCTCTGCCCCCAAATTTCTTTCTCACATACCTGAAATTCTATTTTTAGTGATTAATTTTTTTTCAGGAACTTATCAATGGATTTTGCAGAGGAGGCTGAATGTAGCTTACTGGCCTGAAAGGGAGTTCTCTGAATCTTGTGGTAACTCTTTATGAGGACCTGAAGAGCAAATTGGGAAAGACATCTCAGAGACATAGGAAACTTGGTAAGTCTACAGAGCTCTTTCATGGAATAAAAGGATGTGAACTCTGCTCTTCCCTTTCCGCCCTTTGCCAAGAGGTCCTCTAACCTTTTTCTATTTAAAGTACGGTGTCTATATCAGCAGCATGGACATAATCTGGTAACTTGTTAGAAATGCAGATTCTCAGGCCCCACCTCATACCAATTGAATAACAATCTGCATCTTAACAAGAACTGCACATTATTCATGAACACATTCAAGTATGAGAAGCTAGAGTTGTTCGGATTTATAGTTCTTTTATTTCCATTGCTATATAGTATTCCATTGTCTGAATATACCATGACTTATATATCCAGAAGCTAGAAACTTCTAGAGTAACAAAGGTGCCTGTAGGTGAGTAGTGTGGTGGTCCCAATTTGGTTCCTCCCAGCCTCACTCCTTTTTTCAAAATGCTCTCATTTGTGCCCTAGTGATTCTCACAGTCTCCCCCAGAGCACAGACCATGCCTAGACACAGATAGACAGACATTCACCAATAGGAGAGTTAAGTAAAGACAAACAAAAAAGCTAAAAAATGAAGAAACAGGTTTTCAATATGTACCTTTATATAATAATGATATATGTATATATTTTTTTTTCTATCTGAGGAACCACCAACACAAAAACCCCTTGGGAGAAATGAAGTACTTTCTGATTCTACAAATGTAGTAAGCACTGCAAAGGAAAGGTTTCCCTAAGGCTCAGTTGCCCTTCTCTCAAGCTAACTAATTCTCCTCTTGCCCTAGATGGACTTGCTTTGCTCTTCAGTCACCTTGCTTGAGTTTCCTTCACTTCTTATCTACCCAACCCTGGTCCAGGTCCCTCCAAGCAACATGGGGCAGGCACTGTCTTATCTCCTGCTACATGATGGTGGCCTATCATAAGCAAGAACAGGCACCAAGGGCCTTGACTTCACTTTTTAAACTTCCCAAGTGACCCAAGGCCCTTATCCCCCAATTCTAGTTCAGAATAGACTTATAAATAGAGAAACGAACATTTGTTGAACACCAGAGGACCAGACAGCTGGAAGGTTTAAACAACAGAAGCTTTGAACAGTGATGGTGCAGGGCCTGGTTACTTCCCGTTCATCTCACTGTGAGAGGCTAGAGGTTTTAGGAACCCTCCCCACCCCCCGCCACCACCACCTTTGGAGCTTTCTAGAATGACTCACAGAGGGGAGAGTTCCTCTTTTCTTCTTTCCAGTCCTCCAATGGTAATGTCATTTGATGGTGTCCCCTTTATAGTTTGTAAGATAACAAGACTTTAAGCATACAATCCACATAGCCTGAACAATGACAGGTATACTCATGTGCTTACTGGAGTCTTGCTTGCATACTAAGGAAAGCCATGGGCCTGTGCTTTGAGAGTTAAAGCATTGTGAAGCAGCTGCTTTAGTCAGGAGAGTGGTAGCAGAAAGGAATTGTAAGAAAGGTTGAAGTATGGAATAAAGCCTATTAAGGAAAGCAGGAAAATGGAGAAGTGGGCAGAAAAACAGAACCAGAAAAGCTGAAGAGGCAAGGTAAGAACATTTAGGTTGATACTTACGCTTTTGTTCTGCAGTTTCAAATTTTGATTTTGAGAAAGAGAAGTCTCTGATTGAAGTGGGAATGTGTTCAGGCTGATAATGCAGATCGATAATAGCCGCTCTTAGATCTGGTTACATGTTTGAAAGAATGGCTTCTCAAAATAGCTCTGGGTATATGGACACTGTGCCCCTAGATCCTTTTCTTTTTAAGAATTGAACTGTGGCGAGGTCATCTTGCACATTAGGGCTGTTTGAGCTCAAGCCAGAATGGTACATCAGGCTGCCTAAAGCGTTGATTAGTGAAGCTTGGAGAGGAAGCCTTAGCTCCTATTAGAAACAAATGTTCACAGAATGAAAGGCAACATCAGTGAAATGCTACCTCATTTTTAGACCCTAGTTCCTAATCCCCAGTGTGCCTCAGACTCAATGAGGGTTCTTGTTAAATATGCAGATTCTTCGTTCCCAATTCCCAGAGATTCTGTTTCAGGTGACTCTGACTCACATGGTCCCCACCCTACTTTGAGAAACATTTTCTTAGGGGAAAGATGCTAGCCAAATGAGAGAAAGAATTTTAATGAATAATGTTTGTTCCCTTCTCAGGGCCTCAGTGTTTCTATCAGTAGTTACCATTTTGGGTTGGCTAGACCAGATGTTTACTATGGTCTTTTTCCAATTCTATGAGCCGATAGATATGTATATACAAATTAGTTAGTGTGTGTCCTATGAAAGAGAAGGCAGCGGGTATGAAAACTAAGAAAAATGTCTTAGCCAACATGTGAAAGAGGCCCCAAACAACCAAGAGTGTGATTGGAAAGTGGTTGATGGAGCTAGGACTTTATAGATTCAAAAGGTAAAACTCAGGGAGACATGATCTTTAGCTTCAGGAAAACTAATGTGGGGAAAAAGGAGCACAAGGGTCTGTGTGCCCCAGGCATAGAGGGGAAAGTGAGAGCAAATTAATATTTATTTCTAATGATGAAATGAGTTTCCATAGGGTTAATGAGCTACCCATCACTAGAGAGGCCAAGTCAACATGATCTTTACTTTATGGGAATGCCATAGGGAAGATTCAAATAGAAGATAGTGGTGACTGCAATAGTGGCTCAGGAATTGGAAGAGGAGAGGTTTGAATCAGATGGTCTTTACATTCCTTTGGCAAAACACTAAGAACCAGTGAAGTTAGGCTTTGGTAAGTCTGCTTCACTTTTCTGTGCCTTCTCAGCCCAGACCCCCCTGTGCTACCTTCCTAGCTTGTTAGGAATATACAGTGAGGCTTCAGGGACCTGCGTAATCCCCTTCCCCCTCCAGAGGTATTGGCATTTTGAAAGCAGTGCAATATAAGTGGTAATGCTGAAGCTAATGGTAGTGTTTGAGGCATCAGTCATTTGGGAGTGAGTGGCCTTAAGCATTGTTGCACTATTCCTATAGGTAAGGTTGTTCCTGAGGCAGAGAGCCCCTATATAGAGACTTGGAACCTGTGGTATTATCTACCTATTGGCATTATCTTACTCCAAGTTTTGGACTTCTCTGACTTCAGAAAAATCTAGGAAATCTTAAACAATCACCAGCATCCTGTCTGAGGAGTTGCAACTGTATGTTTTCCTAACTGTATGTTTTCTGGCACGTAAAAGGATGCACAATTTTAGAACACCATTGTTCTGTGTGTGTGGGTGTGTGTGTGGGGGTGGGTGGGTGTGTGTATGTGTTGAGAGAGAGGAGAGAGAGAGGATAAATAACAAGACAATAGTGCAGATTTTAAAAATCTAAAATTGGCTTGAATTTTAATCAAAAGAGCTGAAGCAGTGAGACCTTGAACTGCTTCAAAGAGGACTGTTTGACACTTGGATTCTATGTGGATCACTGAAAGAAGGAGCTGCGAGGGAAGGCAGCCTATGGAGTACTAGAAGGCATATAGGGCTGATAGCAGTCCTGCTATTAAGAACCTCAGGCAAATTGGCTTCTTTCTGTGGTCCTCAGTAGCACTGTCTATAACGCGAGGGAGTTGGCTCAATGAGACATGGCAAGTGGAGTGGGGCCAGTATCCGATGCCTCATGATCATGTAAGATGGAAGCACCCCCATTAGTCATCCCTCTAATTTGCAAATGCTAACATAGCTGGACTCTAAGAGACTATTAGAAAGGCAGCAGAGGGTAATGATTAAGAGCACAGCTCAAGCTTCAGCTGGTCTTGGATAGAAATCTTGACTCTTCTATGTAGGAACTATGTGGCCTTGGGCAAGTCACATAACTTCTCAGTTTTTCCATCTATAAATGAGAGCCTAATAGCAACTGCCTCACAGGATTGTTGGGCAGATGGAGTGAAACAGTGATTGGTAGTACTTAGTAGTTTGTTCCAGACTGAAAGCTGAATGAACAGTACCTATTATTATCATTATCCCATCCCTGCTGGTGGTGCCCTGGGATCTCATCCACATCACATTGTGGACAGGAGCTGCGTTGCTTAATCAGGGACAAGTTCGAAATCATGACTGTCCCTGGATGTTGAGACACTTGGGGTGGTGCCTTCTGTTCCTATAGGCTCTGAGTTAGGGCTTGAGTTTTCTGTTAGGCTGGGCACATCCGCAGAGCTGAGTCTCCCACTGCTCATGCCTTTGGTGGTACAGTGCTCCCTCTGGTTTTGAGGATGTGAGCCAGGAGGTAGTGGGCTGTTTTCAACTGGCTTGGAATTTGGCCAGAGAACAGAGGAAATCCATGCTGGGATGGGGCCAGGCTTTTTAGCTGGTGATTAGGAACAGTAGAAGAGGAGGGCCCTATCTGGGATGCCTGAATGAGGAAGAGGAAGAAAGATAGACAGACAGAGGGGAGTTCCATGAAGCCTCAGGGCCACACCTGCCTTATTTAGGCCACAGTCTAATATTAGCCAAATGGCTTCTATAATAACTTCTCTCATCAATTCTCCTGTATGTGCTTGAAAATGGTGCTTCCTGGCAGGTCAATGAACTGTGATTATGGAGAACATGCATGCACAGATTCATTACATACCGAGAGACAATTTAGAGGAATGGTTAGGGGTAGGACTCTGTAGCCAGACTACCTGGGTTTGAACCCTTGCTCCAAAACTTACCAGTTGTGTTATTTTGCTTCTCTTTGCCTCACTTTTCTTATCGTAAAGTGCAGATAATAATACTTATCTTATACGTTTGTTGTCAGTATTAAGTGAGTTAATAGATGAAAAGTGCTTAGAATAGTGTCTGACCTACAGCAATCACTCTGCAAGTGTTTACTATTGCCATTAAATCAACAAGCACTTAAATCAAGAATTAAGTCAACAGTCAATGCTTACTCTGTGTCATGCTGGATATGGGACATAAAAGTGATATATTGTCACCTGCTCTCAAAGACCTCAAATCTAATGGCCTACTCCAAAGAGCTTTGAATAATGAGGTCAAAGACCCAGGTTTGAGACCTTGCTCTACTACCTAGAACTGTAGAGTAGTAGGTTGAAATGGAGGATATCTGATCCATCACGGTCCTCCTCCTGCCATATAATACATAAACTGCCTTACTTCCTGCCAGACAAGGACATTCAGACTCTGTTTTCATGCTTGCAAAACAAGGAACTCACTCTCTGTCAAAGTAAGCCATGCCACATTTGTTGATTACTTTATGGTTCAGTTTCTTATCTGTTAAAATGATGGCATATAATATGGACATTAGAGGCTTTCTGTAAACATCAAAAAAAGAATGGTTGTGAATTTGTTAAGCACCCTCAGACTTCAGCAGGCTGTTAAATAGGGTCAGGGAAAGTTGTTTCTGGATATATGCAGGATTGACAGTTTTTGAAAAGTGGTAGAAGTTTCTGCCTCCATTTCTTATAGTGCATGTGTGCAGGAGGGTGGGTGGCTGTGAAATAATGACTCAAACTGGGATTAGGAGCAGAAAGTGGAGTTTGCACTCTCTCTGGGAATGGGAGTAAAGGGGATTTTCTCAAACTCAGAGGGCTGTGGGGGCAGGGTCAGTAGGCATGAGGCTGTGTTGTCAACTTTCAGCTCCAGCAGAGATGCATCTTTGCTGACTGCTAAGCTGTGTCAAGGGGAGGTGTGGCAGGTGGAACTTGTCTATAGGACACTGATAGGCTCATGTGCCAGATCTGATGCACTCCTAAAGATTGTCAACTTTTTGGCTGACGCATGGATTCCTTGGCCCAAAAGCATGCTGCCACATTGAGTCACCAAATGTCTGTAGAATTTGTAGTGTAGGCTTGGGTTGTCAGACGTTCAGGGTTATCTCATTGTTCTGTTTCCCCTTCCATTCCTGTAAGCAGGAGGGGAGAAAGAGAAAGGAATGAGTTGGGAAGCAGCTCTGAAAGTCACATATCTTTAGAACCCACCCAAAAGGGCCTGTATTTGGATATGATCTAGAGCCCTTCTTACCACCTTCTTAGCCTATATAACAAATATGGACTTCTATCATTACCGTCGGGTGTTAACAGGATGGCGCCTGGTGTCATTTGGTATGCCCAAGGCATCAGAAACAAAAGGGGCAGTGGCAGCAATGTCGATTGAGCCTTGGAATACTTGGTTATAATGCTGATGCATCTTAGGTCTGGGGATAGGAGGAAGTGCATAGCATGGGAATAATTTCAGACACTTAATGTCATGGATCAGCCCTTTTCTGGGTGTGGTGGATTAATAAAAAATAGTGTCACCCAGGAGACTTTCCATGGGAGTCTGGCTCAAGAGGGCCAGCTCAGCATAGCAGGAAAGGTTTTAAGCTGCAAGCAACAGAAATCAACTCTGATTTAGCCATTCAAGGAATATGTTAAAGGATATCGGGGAGCTCACAGAATCCCTGAAAAGGCTGGAGAACCTGACTTAGGTTTACATAGCCAAGAACAGTGCCCTTAAATCATGCCATAGGATTTGTCTGTTAAGGATATAAATAACAGCTGCCACAACTAGGCACTAGATGCTATAATCTATACCACTAACACTGCTAGTACTGAACACTGATACCCCATTAGCTGTTATTTTTACTATGAACCATTTCTTGGTATTATATCACTAATGTTACTCATGGTTACTGCTTCCTTGCCTCCAGAGTTCCAGAGTCAAAGTACTGTTGGTTGCATCTGATTGACTGAGTCTAGGTCATTCTGGCCCGAAGGGAGGCTAGGACAGCAAGAATCTGCTATTTTCTATTTCTCTGATAGGAAATGGGCTCTGCCTCCTGCCAAGCCTCATCAGGAGGAAAATTCTCCAAACATTAGAAGGAAGTTCAGATTTGGGGTGACCTAAAATGACAGATGGCCTCCATGACAACATCAAAGAAAGGATGCAGTTAAGGATCAAGGCAATTGTTTTCAAACTGTAGATTTAACCCATTAGTGGCTCATGAAATTATTTAAGTGGGTTGTAACTAACATTTCAAAAAAAATTAAAGTGACTGAATAGAATAGAAAATATCAGAGTGCCTCATATGTGGTAAGACCAAATATTGGTCCCTGAAACTTTTATTCGAATTTTTTTCTATTAGGTTAAACCATAATGAAATTACCAAAATCTGACTGTTTCTGACTTACAAAAAAAATTTAGCAATTCATATGATTCAACCTAATTGGTCGGCATGTACAATATATTTTTCTATGATTTTCAAAAAAATGTTTCAAAGTCACTGGGCTAAGGGATGGAACTAAATTGCCTTTATGGCACCTAGAATTTAGAAACAGAAGAAGTTGAAGATGCCCAGACACTCAGTGATGTGTTTCCAATTGGAAGGACAATGGCGGCTTCAAGGAGTGGGAAGGCACTAGGGAGCAGATGCCTCTGTGGGGGAGTGTTGGTGGAGGAAAGAGAACTCTGGCTGGTTTCTATGAATGGCAAAATCTGACTAATGGTGGAAGAAGGGCAGGGGTATGTTGCAGTAGAGAATAACAACAAGCTTGAGTCAGGACATCAAAGTGAGCATGAGCCTAGAGTGGAAGTGGTGCTCTGAGGGTTATGGTAAGGGAGAGCAAATTCGACCAATCTAGTGTCATTCTCCTTGGGACCAGGAGTAGCAAGATCAGGTCAGGATTTTCCCTTTGGCTTAGATATGTGTAAGCATGCAGTATTAGAAAACTTCTCAAATTCTAGAATCCCGGGGCTTGGAGGACTTCTTTGAGGTTATTAGTCCATTCCTCTGCCTCCAGTCAGGCCTACACTTAACTTCTCCCAGACTAATGAAAATCTCCTGTTTTTAAATGTCTATAGAGATAAATATTAAACAGTCTCCTCTAGCTGCCTTTTCCACTGCTTAATAACTTGTGATTGGAAAGTTCTTCCTCTTGTCTACCTACCTTGTATTATAATTCATGTACTTGTCTTAGTGCCCACAATGGACAGTAAACTTTTAAGGAATGGGGCTGTGTGCTTATTATCCTTGTATGGAGTCTTCCACAAATGTGAACCAAATTTTTTGAATTTGCTCTGAGAACAGGACCTGGGCCAAAGGGTAGAAGTTATAGGGAAGCTAATGATCATTCAAAATAATAAGGGACTTGTGGAAGGATTAGGAGTGACCAGAAAAGTAACTCTTTGAGAGACATGAGTTCCCTGTTTCTAAGAGGGGGCTCAAGTCGAACATGAGTGGGATTCTGCAGTGGTGATACTTTTATGGTGGGGGTTAGTGGAAGACTCTAAAGTCCTTTCACCTTCGGTTTTCTGTAAACTTCATTCCCTTCTTTTCTCTTCCCTGACCTCATGAATTCTGCAACTCCAACTCTGTGAGGTCACCTCAGCTCCTTGTCAGGGCAGAAGGGAAGTAGTTATCTATGTTCAACAGATTGAAGCCAGCTCTGAGAACAGATTCGAAATCCAACAGTCTTCAAAGCCCATGCTTTGTCCATGTTCACAAGGTAGCAATGGATAAAATAGTTCACAATTGTATACTTCTTGCATTGTATCAAAATCATTGTATGCCATTCTTATTTATAGTCACTTGACCTGCACAAATGAAGTTTAGCAGTCTATAGGGAAGTTATCATTTTGACTATTTACCAGACGAGGCAAATGAAGTTCAGCAGGATTGGATACTGCCCAAGAGCCAGAATTCTAAAACAGGGTTTCTGACTCCAGATCCAGTGTACTTTTCCTTACACATGTCACCCATTTCTCCTATTGTAAGTGAAGGAGTTGACCAACTTAGTGCTGTTCCAAATAATCGAGACTAGGGAACAAAAATTATCAGAAGACAGATGTAAATTTATAAAGATAAAGAAGATCCTAGACAAGAAGACTGGCCACAGAGGGCTGCCTTGAGAATGAGCGAGCGTCCCAACACTGGTAGCAAAGACTGGAAAATTGTTTAACGGGAATGTTGAAAAAACAATCCAAATCTGGAAGGAGCAGAGAATAGATAACTTCTGAGGCTGCCATTAACATGCCGCTTGAGTCATCTACTCTTCCTGTAATTGGCCTTTTCTGAGAATGAAAGGCCCTAAAATATCTGCTCAGCATTTCAAGTCCCTCAGAGACAGAAGCTAATTTTTTCTTTTTTTCTATGACTTCAGTTTAGCTAGTTAACTTCTCCACAATCAACTGTGTGGTTTTCTATGCCTTGTTCTCTAAGCTGAAACATCTGTTTCTTCTCAGGCTCTCTTCTAAGAGCAACAGCCTAGGCTCCATGGCATTTGGCACTTTCTCTTTCTCCTACTTGTTATCCTCATTGAGACTTTGCCTGTGGAATGGGGCTGGTATTAAGTATCATTCTCATCTCTTCCTGCTGCCTCCTCTTTGCTCTGTTTACCACAGCACCCCTTCCCTACTCCCTGCTTCAATTCTCTCTACCCTCTCTCCCAACCAGCCTAGAGCTCCACAACATGGCTTCAAGTTTTCCCCAATAGTAATTTCATCCCCAGGACATTCTCATCTTTTCCTCATACCTCCATTCTGACTTTCAGGCTCCCCTAGTATACCTCTCACCATTTACCAGAGGTGATTCGGTCAAGAACTTTCTTCAAATTTTACGTGGGGAAACTGAGGTCTCAAGGAGGTGGGATGAGCCAATTCCTCTAGATGGAGTTTGGCAAACATTTCCTGAAAGGGGCTGGATTGTAAATGCTTTAGGTTTTTAGGGCCCCTATGGTCTTTATCACATATTCTTCTGTTTTTTTACAACACTTAAAAATTAAAAATCATTCTTAGCTTGTAAGCCTTTCAAAAACAGGTCCTTGGCCTAAACTCAATAGTTTGCTGACACCTACTGTAAAGATTTCTCCCAATCCAATGTTCAACAACCTTCAGTATCAAGAAATTCTCAACATCTAACTTCTGTCCCTTGTGGTGCAGTTTAAAACCATTTACCCTTTGTTAACTTTTTCTGTAAGAGGTTTGTTGTTGTTGCTGTTTCCCAAAATACTCATCCTCATTGCTCTTGCTCATTTTTCAGAATTTTTTCACTATCCTCTTTTTCTCCTCCCCCAATAGCAGCATAATTTAATTCTATACTCAATTTTTCTCTCCTCCTTACTCACAAAATCATTTTTGAGGAAACCAAACTATAAGGGATTGGAAAGTGAAACTGGAGAGCGAATCTTTGGAGCCGCACATACTGTTACCTGAGTTCCATTAGGCTCTGAACCTATGGGTTTCAGTGAGCTGGTTTTCCAGACTGAATTCCAAGCCGCCTTGCTCTTAGTTCCTCAGGATCTTTCTGTGACTTTTTTAGGCCTCTCTCTTTTCTCAGTTAATTTATTGCCACCCAGGCTGTTCATAGACGTATGACATTATTTTTCTCTGTGTCCCCTAACTTTTTCATCTTTTGAAATAAGCATACAAAATCCACTGCTGTATTTTAGGAGGTTGTTCAAAAGTAAGAAAAGATATATCAAGTACTTACTATGTATTAAGCACTGTGCTAGATACCTCCCCACTTATCAACTTATAAAATCGTTATTATCTTAATTTTCCACATAGTGAAACGGAGAAGTAGAGTGATTTACCTGGGGTCACATAGCTAGCAAGTGATATAGCTAGGGCTTTCCTCCTACTATTAGATTGAACCACACGAAATTGCTGTTTTTATTGGCCAACAATGGCCTAATATTAGCAATTTCATATGATTAAACCTAATAGAATGTAAACTTCTTTAGGCTAAGAATGGTTTTCTGTTTTCTTCACTGTTATGGCTTCATAGCCTTGACTAGCGCTTCGCCTATGGTAGGAGCTCAATACATATTTGCTGAATGAATGAATGAAAAAGTATGTTTGTTTTTAAAGTGTGCACCTTTTTCCTATAGTGTCTCTCAAACTTCAGTCATTTTTTAACATCTACAAAATTTTTCCATATCCATATTCCTATGTACCTTTGAAAATTATCTAATGGGTGCTGATTATACCCCAGTGGGATGTGTGCCATCCTACTGCCCTTAACACCTTCCTGGCTACAGGGAGGAACAGAAGTTAATAAATGTAGCAAAACAAACAAAAAGAGATACCAGTTATTAAAAGGTCCAGGATGCAAACAGTCTTAAGGTGAAAAAAATAAAGATACATCTTCAAGAAAAACATGAAAATTCAGTAAGAAATTCAAGAGTGTGTAGTATGTGAACCAAGACCATTCCCTCCCTTCTTCCTTTCATCTCAGAGAGGCAAAAGCTTCACTGCATACTCCTGCAGCCAAGAACAGAGGACACTTTCTCCCTCCAGCTCCTAGTTGGAAGGCTTTCTTCTCAAGAGGGACAGGAGGTCAGCATTTCTCATTCTGCCCCAAGCTACCTGTTGCCAAGGCTAAGTCCCAAGGCAAGTTCTTTGAGAGCTAGAGTTTCCTCTTGCCACCCAGCCCCCAATTATGGAATGTATGCTGTCCCCTGAGCACAGTATGCTGAGAAGGTTGGGACACTGGTCACCTTGTCCCAGCTCTTGAGGCTGTGGTTCCACAGACTGCTGCCCTTGCTCCACCAAGTATGTATCTCCTTGAGTTCAGATGTTACTCAAAGAGAAGTTTGCCATTATCCCCAGCTCCAGCTCCAGAGCCCTATTTCAGAGATTGTGCCATAAAGAGAACTCCTAATCTCTTTCCAAAGAAATCTATGTCATTTGCAAGGAAGTGTGACAAAGTTCAAAATTGAGAGCATTCTCAAGAACAATGGTGGTTGTGGTGAAAGGTATTTGTAGGAGATTCAAAATATAGGCTAAACTGTAAGCCATCCAGCTAGTTTACGGAAGACAACTGGAGAATAAGACAGCTGAGAGGAACCCTCTGGGGTTAGAAGAGATATCAAACACCGACCTCAGAAACCAATCCTTCGAAGGAGCCACAGTTTGACTGGATTAGTTTGTGGAGCAATTATGCTCCAGGGCATTGTTAAAAAGAATTTTGCAATCGGCCAGGTGTTAAACATGTTGGCAATTCACAAATATGTGGTGATTAAACTACATACCTAAATAAATAATGGTCTAAAGAAGAAATCAAAAGGGAAATCAGAAAATACTTTGAGATGAATTAAAACGAAGACAAAATATTAAAACTTAAGGAATGCAGTCCTTAGATGTAAATTTATAGTTACAAAATGCCTATACAATAGTCTCCCTAATCCATTGTTTCACTTTTCATGGTTTCAGTTATTCTCAGTCAACTACAGTCTGAAAATATTAAATGGAAATTTCCAGAAATAAACAATTCTTAAGTTTTAAATTTAACATCATTCCGACTAGGGTGATGAAATTTCATGCCTTCCCATTCCATCCCACCTGGGGCATGAATCATCCCTTTGTCCAACATAACCACGATGTGTAAGCTCTTTACCCATTAGTCAATTAGTAGCAGTCTTGATTATCAGACTGACTGTTGCAGTACTTCAGTGCCTGTGTTCAAGTAACCCTTATTTTACTTAGTAATGCCACATTTACATAATTTTATTATAGTACATTATTATAATTTTTCTAATTTATTATCAGTTATTATTGTTAATGTCTTACTATACCTAATTTTTAAATTAAACTCTCTCATAGGTATGTGTATATAGGAAAAAACATAGTATATATAGGGTTTGGTACTATCTGCACTTTTGGATCCACTGGAGGTCTTGGAATATATCCCATACAGATAAGGGGGGCTGCCTACTGTATTAAGAAAGATTAAAGCTTTCAAAACAATAACCTAACCTTCCACCTCAGACACTGTAAAAAGAACAAACTGAACCTAAACAAGTAATAGGAAAGATATATCTAAAAGTTAGAGTGGGGATTACTGAAACAGAATAGAAAAACAATAAAAAAAAATCAATGAAACCAAAAGCTGGTTCTTTGAAAAGATCAACAAAATTGACAAGCATTTATCTAGAGTGACCAAGATAAAAATAGAGACTCAAATTACTAAAATCAGAAATAAAAAAGAAGACATTACTACCCGCCTGACAGATATAAAAAGGATTATAGAGGACTATTCTGAACAATTGTAAGCCAATAAATTAGATTACTTAGATGAAGTGGACAAATTCCTAAAGAGAGACAAATTATTGGAATTGTCTCAAGTAGAAATAGCCAATATGTCTAGATCTATTAATAAGTGAAGAGAGTGAATTAATAATACAAAAACCTATCCACAAAGAAATGCTAAGACCCAGATGGCTTCAATACTGAGTCCTATCCAACATTTTAAAAAAATTAATAACAATTATTTATAAAATATTTCAAAATATATAAAAGAAAAAAATACTTTCCAACGCATTTTATGAGGCCAATATTCTCTGATACTAAAGCCAAACACATCACAAGAAAAGAAAACTGTAGACCAGTATCTCATGAATATGGATATAAAAGTCTTCAACAAAGTATTAGCAAAACAAATCCAGCATCATATAAAAATAATTATATGCCCTGACCAAGTGGTATTTATCAATGTGAGTTGGTTTAACATTTGAAAATTAATTAATGTAAAACATCATAACAGTAGAATAAAAAATAAATTCTCATGATCTTCTTAATAGATACTAAAAACACATTTGACAAAATCCAGCATCTTTTCATGATAAAAACTTTCAACAAACTAGGAATGGAACTTCCTTAATTTAATATAGGGCATCTATGAAATACCTACAGCTAACATCATAACCCAATAAAGAAAAATTAGATGTTTTTGCTCTAAGATAAGTGAAGAGAAAAAGATGTCCATTCTCACCACTTTTATTTAACATTGTACTGGAAGTTCTAGCCAGGACAATTAGGTGAGAGAATGAAATAAATGTCACCCAAATTGGAAATAAAGAAATAAAATTATCTCTAGTCATAGATGATATGCTTTTGTATATAGAAAATCCTAAGGAGTCCATTGACAAAGTAATGAATGAGTTCAGCAAGGCTACAAGATACAATATCAATATACAGAAATTAATTGTATTTCTGTACAATTGAAATTTAAAAAAACTAATTGGAACAAAATTAAGAAAACAATTCCATTTATAATAGCATCAAAATGATACTTAGGATTAAATTTAACAAAATAAGTGCAAATTTATATTCTAAAAACTACAAGACATTGTTGAAAGAAATTTTAAAAAGATCCAAATAATTGGAAAAACATCCTATGTTCATGGACAGGAAGACTTAACATTGTTAAGATGACAACACTCCCCAAGCTGATTTAAGGATTCAATGTAATCATTATCAGAATACCAGCTGACTTTTTTATAGTAAGAACAAGACAGGCTGATTCTAAAGTTCACATGAGATTGCAAGGGACCCAGAATGGCCAAAACAATTTTGAAAGTAAAAAAGAACAAAGTAAGAGGATTCACAATTCCTGAATTTTAAACTGACTACAAAGCAACAGTAATCAAGAGAGTGTGGTACTGGCACAAGGATAGACATATAGATCAACGGAATAGAATTAGAGTCCAGAAATAAAACCATACATTTATATTCAACTGATTTTCAACAAGGGTGCCAAGCGCATCCAATGGGAAAAGAAGAGTCTTCACAACAAATGGTGCTAGGACAACTGGATAGGCATATACAAAAGAATGAAGTTGAAACCTTACTTCAAAAGTTTACCAAAATTAACTAAAAAATGAATCAAATATCTAAATATAATAGTTAAAACTGTATAACTCTTAGAAGAAAACATAAGAATACATCTTCATGATCTTAGATTTGGTATAGTATTCTTAGAGATGTCACCAAAAGCATGAGCAATAAAAGAAAAAAAATAGAAAAATTGAACTTCATTAAAATTAAAAACTTTTATGCTTTAAAGAACACTATCAAGAAAGTAAAAACAACTCACAGAATGGAAGGAAGTATTTGAAAATCACATATCTGATAAGGAACTCACATTCAGAATATATAAAAAACTCTTACAATTTAAAAATAAAAAGACAAAAGACCCAATTTTAAAAAGAGACTGAATAGATATTTCTCCAAGGAAGGTATATGAATAGTCAATAAGCACATGAAAAGGTGCTTGGCATCATTAATCATCAGGGAAATGAAAATCAAGACCACAATGAGATACCACTTCACGCTCACTAGGATGGCTAGAATCAACAAGTGTTGCCATGAATGTGAAGAAATCAGAATCCTCATATACTGCTGGTAGGAAACTGCTTTGGAAAACAGTCTAGCAGATCCTCAAACATTTAAACATAGAGTTACCAGATGACCCAACAATTCCATTCCCAGTCATATACTCAAGAGAAATTAAAACATATGTCCACACAAAAACTTATGCATGAATGCTCATAGCAGCACTATATATGATAGCTAAAAGGTGGAAACAACCTGTCGATCAATTGATAAATAGATAAACAAAATGTGACAGATACATATAATGGAATATTATTTGACCATAAAAAGTAATGAAGTGCAGATACTTGCAACAGTATGGATGAACCTTGAAAATATGCTAAGTGAAAATAGCCAGCCACAAAAGGCTGTCTATTGTATGATTCCATTCACATGAAATGTCCAGAACAGGGGAAATATAGAGACAGAAAGTTGGTAGGTGTTGCTTACAGCTGGGGGTGGATCGACAGGGGAGAGAGTAGGGAGATAATAGATATAGGGTATGTTTTTTTTTTTGAGGTGATGAAAATATTCTAAAATTGACTGTGGCTTAGTTGCACACATCTGTGAATATTCTAAACATTAGGTTGCACATTTTAACTAGGTGAATTATATGGCATGTGAATTATCCTCAACAAAGGCATTTTTAAAATAATTATGGCTGATCCCAGAGGGGACACCTTAGACACCTCAGGCAGTGCAACATTGCTAGCAGCGTCTGGTTGCAGGGGGCAGCACTAGGATTTTATGGGCTCGGAACCCCATTGCCCACCACATTCCCCCTTGGGTGTGGTGCCCTGAGACTGATGTGACCTGGTCATAGAGTAGACACCCATTTTCCCAAGGGATACAGGGCATTATCTATTGCTCTGCAGAGATCTAAGAACCTGAGCAGTGCAAGAGGCAATAAAAAACTTGCATTTCCACACCACCTACTGGAAAACAAAATAAAGACCTATTTTTATCCACCTAGTAGACAGTAAAATGTTACTCTTTAATAAAAACAGATTTCATTCTCATAAATGCCTAAGCAGAGAAGTAATTCATCAATACCATGAAGAACCAAGGTAACAAGACAGCTTATAAATAAAAGGAAAAATCTCCAGAAAATAAACTTAAATGTGACTTAAATGATAGAGAATTCAAGATTGCAGTTCTGGGGGGAAAAAAAACAAAAACAAAAAACAAAAAAACTAGAGATACAAGAAAACTCAGATAGGCAGTTTAATGAACTAAGATATAAAAATAATGAACAAAAGGAGTACTTTACCAAAGAAATTGTAACTTAAAAAAAAAACAAACAAATAAAAATTCTGGAGCTGAAGAACTCAATGAAAGACAAAGAATGAACTAGTAAGCTAAGGAAATAGAGTTTACCAGATGGAGGAAAGAATTAGTGATTTTGAGGATAGAAATCTAGAAAGGATGTATATGGAAGAAGAGAGAGACTTAAAAGTTAAAAAAAAACATGAAAATTCTACGAGAACTATCTGACTCCATAATATATATATATATATGTATGTGTGTGTGTGTGTGTGTGTGTGTGTGTGTGTGTGTGTGTGTGTATATATATATATATATATATATATATATATATATATATATATATATATATATATATAAAATGGGTAAAGAGAGAACCAAATGGAAATTCTCAGTAAAGCTATTGAAGTCCAAGATGAACTGTATCTAGTCCACATTGAAATGCAAATGCAGCTAGCCCAGGCCTCTCTTATTAGCTTTCTCTAACTCATATCTCAATTATGGTTTGAGTATAAGCCTTGAGAAGGGATCAGGAAAATACTGGAAAGGATTGTAATTTTTATTGATCGTTTACCATCTGTTATGTAAATGGATTAAAGATGGCCCCTGTATATTGGGCCTTTGTTTTTGCTTTGTTTTTACTTCTTCACAGTAGGCTGAGATTGCTCAAGAGCTTGCTGGCATCAACCTCAAATTTTTACACATCCAACTGTTTTAAATATGGCCCAAATAAGCATATTTTAAGCTATTTAGAGCCTACCTGCTTTGCATACCCTGCAAAACTGCACTCAACATCTGCTGCCTATAAAAGATCCCACGTTGCTGCTGCCCTTCCATTTCCTGACCCAGAGACTCCTCATCCTGCTGAGCAACATGACTTCCATAGCAAGCCCCCTCTCCGATCTCCCTCTCCCGTGGGGTTCCCCTTGCCCTCCTCCCCTTCGGTGTGGTGTCCCTTCACCATTGCCACACATATCTTTGTATTTTATCAGCTCTGAAATCCCTTGACTCACTATTCCATTCAGCTTGACTTGCCAGTAGACTCAAATTGGAAATATGTTTTGAGTCCAAATGCTGACCCAGCTGGCTCCTATTCATCAAGGAACTGCTAGCTCAAATGTCACTTCCTCAGAGAGGCCTCTATGATCATTTAGCATTCCTCTCATTCCCAGCATAGACACTTACCTCTTGCTGAAATTATCTTGCTGCTTTTTTTCTTGTTTAACATCTGTCTCTCTCCACTGAGATATCAGCTCTATGAAAGGAGGGACTTTGTCATGTTCGCTGCTCTATCTCCAGCAATTTGCATAAGTGCCTGACACATTAGAAGTATCCAATAGATATATTTTTAGTGAATTAAATAATGGCTAGAATATCAAGTTTTGTGGAGTTCAGCTAATGCAAGAATAACAGGGAGATTTATAACACAAAATGCCTATTATAAAAGAAGAAAAGTCCCATATCAATTACCATATCGTCTACCTTAAAAAACTAGGGCCTGCATGCTCATCTGCCGCCCACCTGGAGATGCACATGCAGCAGTGATCCGGCTGTGGCATCCAACCATACTCGCGGAATACATGCCCTTGGATGCCATATGTGCAGGAAAGCCTTCACCCAGCTCCCCTAGCTGGAGCAGCAACTGTGCGTGCACTAGGGCGAGAGGCCCGTAGAATGCCACCGGTATGGACGGCCTTCGTTTGGAAACATGGCAGAGTGAGATGTCCCCAGATCTCTTCCCTTGAAACAACAAGCTGAACATCTAAAACTCAACAAAAAAACACTTGAACTACAAACTAGCACATCTGAGTGTGGGATCTGCACATAGAGCTACCACAGGTCAGAACCTCAGGTGTCAGGTGGTGGACTGGGAGAAACAAAGAAGCTGCCTCTCACAGCAGGAGCTCTCTGTAGGAGGAGGGAGAGGGAAGAAAGTGAGGTGAGTTCCCTAAATAGCCTGCCTGGAAGAGCTGTTGGCTCTACGCAGCCAGCGACAGGGCCCAGTCATCAGGGCAGAGAGCAGAGACATGGGAAGGCAGAGAAACAACAGTTGGTCTTTACAAGCCCCAGTTGCAAAAACAAGGCTGAGCTGCAGCCCGCATCCTCCAACACAGAGGTCCCCTTCCCCAATATCCTCCAAGACTGAACACCACGGAGCGCAGGGGAATCTGAGCAAACATTACCGAAACAGTCACTAACACTGACAGGGACTGAGACTGAGAGTAGCGAATGTGATTAAACATCTTTAAAAAAGGAATTATTAAGGCTCTATACAAAGCAGGGATCCAAGAGGCTTAGACAATACCTACTAGAAACCAAAGAAAACGCCTTCTTTGCAACAGGCTAGAGAGACCTTTATATAATACATCTTCTTTCCAGAAAAACTGCAGAATACACTTCCACTAATGCCTAGTCAGAGAAATAGTCCATTAAACACCATGAACAACCAAGGTGACAAAGCATCTCAGAAAGAAAGAGAAAAACTCCAGATAATAAGCTTAGAGATACAGAAATATGCGACTTAAATGACATAGAATTCGGGATGGTAATTCTGAAAAAAACTTAGTGAGATCTGAAAGGAGTCATATCTACAATTTCAGGAATTGAAAAAAAAACACCTAGATGAGCAGAATGAGCTCTTTAGCAAGGGGATTGAAACCCTCAAAAAGAACAGAATAGATCTTTGGGAGGTAAAAACACACGGCAAGAGTTGAAAAATGAAATAGCAAGCTTGGGAAATAGGATTACCAAATAGAGGAAAGGATCAGTGATATCAAATACAGAAATTTAGAAATAAATCAGAAAGAAGAGAGAAACCGAAGAATGAAAAATAATGAAAGAGAAATAGAGGAACTAGATGATACCATCAGAAGAGGAAACATACAAATGATGAGCATTCTCAAAGGGGAGGAAACGGAGCAGGAATTAGAAAGCATTTTCAGATGAATAGTGGATGAAAATTTCCCAGATCTAAGGAATGAGCTGGAGCTTGGAATTGAAGAAGTCAACAGAACACCCAGTTATCTCAACCCAAAGAAGCTTTCACCAAGATAAATTGTATTAAAATTATCAAAAATCAGCAACAAAGACAAAGTCTGAGGGCAACCAGGGAAAAGAAGACAGTAACTTATAAAGGAAAACCTATTAGACTATTGTCGGACTTCTCAGCACAAACCTTACAAGCCAGAAAGGAGTGGAATCAGATACTCAACATATTAAGTGAAAGTAACTACCACCCTAGAATAATGTATCCAGCTAAGCTCTTTTTTAGATATGAAGGAGAAATAAAGAACTTTCCAAATATACAAAAATTGAGAGAATTCTCCAGTACGAGGCCTGCACTACAGGAAATACTGAAAAGGGTCAGCTCACCTAAAACAAAAGGACAAAAGAAAAATACATAATTAGGAGTAAGGCGACTATCAGGCAAATAGAAGCAGAGGAGTGCAACAGTTATTAAGAATAGGGCATTATAAGCTTAAATAATAAGAGGAGATTTGCTAGCATGATAGTAATGAACATTCAGCATACAAAGGGAAAATTGAGACAAAAATGACTGAAAAGTGGAGGATTCGAAGATCCAAATTCACAAAGGGGAATGGAAATAAAGCATGCGCAGAAGAAGCAGCAATGGAAACACCGAGCTACCAGAAAACAAAAAATAAAATGGCTATAAGAAGACCTCATATATCACTAATCACACTAATTGTAAATGGACTAAACTCACCAATAAAAAGGCACAGAGTTGCAGAATGGATCAAAAAACAAAACCCAACCATATGCTGCCTCCAGGAGACACATCTCAGTTCCAAAGACAAATATAGACTCAAAGTGAAAGGATTGAAAATATTTCAAGCAAATGCCATTCAGAGAAAAGCAAGAGTAGCGGTACTAATATCAAAGAAATAGACTTCAATATAAAAAAGTTAAAGAAAGATACTGAGGGACACTTCATAATGATAAAGGTAATTATCCACCAAGAAGATATAACACTTATTAATATCTATGCTCCCAAACAGGAATACGTAAAGCAATTGCTAACAGAATTAAAGAGAGAAACAGAGCAAAACACTATCGTACTAGGGGATATAAATACCCCACTGTCGGATATAGACAGATCATCCAAACAGAAAATAAATAAGGAAATAACATCCTTGAATGACACATTAGACCAACTGGACATAATTGACATTTACAGAGCCTTCCATCCCAAAAGAGCTGCTTATACATTCTTCTCTAGTGCACATAAAAAATTCTCAAGGATTGACCACATGCTAGGACACAGACATAGCCTCAACAAATATATGAGAATTGAGGTCATACCAACCACATTCTCTGATCATAATGCTTTGAAGCTTGAGATCAACTGCATAAAGAATGGAAGAAGAACCACAAATACATGGAGATTAAACAACAGGGTACTGAAGAATAATTGGGTCAGAAAAGAAATAAAAAGAGAGATCAAAAGATACTTAGAAGTGAATGATGATGATAGTACAACATATAAAAATTTTGGGACACGGTAAAAACAGTCATAAGAGGAAAGTTCACATCATTACAGGCCTACCAGCAAAAACAAGAACAAGCCCAAATAAACAACCTAACGCTTCAACTTAAAAACTAGAAAAAGGAGAACAAATGAAGCCTAAAGTCAGCAGAAGGAAAGAAATAATGAAAATTAGAGCAGAAAGAAATGAATTTGAAAACAAAAAAACAACAGAAAAAATAAATGCAACAAAGAACTAGTTCTTTGAGAAGGTTAATAAAATTGACAACCCCCTGGCTAGACTCACTGAAGAAAAGAGAGAAAGGATAATAATAAAATCAGGGATGAAAGAGGGGACATTATGACTGTTGTTGCAGAAATACAAAGGATCATACAAGAATACTTTGAAAAAGTGTATAACAGCAAATGTAATAACCCAGAAGAAATAGACCAGTACTTAGAGAAGTACAACCTTCCTAGACTGAATCAAGAAGAACTGGAAAATCTAAATAGACCGATCAGCAGTACTGAAATTGGAACAATCATCAAAAACCTACCAAAAAGTACAAGTCCAGGACCAGATGGCTTCAACAGTGAATTCTACCAAACATTCAAGGAAGATTTAATACCTAATCTCCTCAAACTCTTCCAAAAAATCGAGGAGGAGGCAATACTTCCCAACATATTTTATGAGGCCAATATTACTCTGATACCAAAACCTGGTAAAGATAACACAAGAAAAGAAAAGAAAACTACAGACCAATATCTCTAATGACCACAGATGCAAAAATTCTGAATAAGTTACTAGCAAACCGAGTACAGCAACATATTAAAAAATTATACACTACGATCAAATGAGCTTTATCCCAGAGGCACAGGGATGGTTCAACACATAAACAATTTAAAAAAGCAGAAGCATATGATCATATGAATAGATGCAGAAAAAGCCTTTGACAAGATTCAGCCTCCATTTATGGTCAAAAGACTTAAAAATATTGGTATAGAAGGAAAGTATCTTAACATAGTTTGCCATCTATGATAAACCCTCAGCCAATATTATACTTAGTGGTGAAAAAGTAAAAACCTTCCCTCTAAGATCAGGAATAAGGCAATGCTGTCCACTATCTCCACTGTTATTCAATATAACATTGGAGGACCTAGCCCGTGCAATCAGGCAATAGGAAGATATTAAAGAAATCCAAATGAGAAAAAAAGAATCAGACTGTCACTATTTGTGGATAACATGATTCTCTGTATAGAAAATCCTAAAACTCCACAAGAAAACTACTAGAAACAATAAGCAAATACAGTAAATTCTGGATACAAAATCAATGTTCAAAATTCCATAGCGTTCCTACACTCTAATAATGAAGTGTCAGAAAAAGAAGTGGAAAAAAATTTCTTTTGCAATTGCAACAAAAGAATAAAATACCTAGGAATAAATCTAGCGAAACATGTGAAGGACCTATATAATGAAAACTATAAGACCTTATTAGAAGAAATCAAAGAAGTTACAAAGAAATGGAAAGATATTCCGTGTTCTTGGATTGGAAGAATCAACATAGTTAAAATGTCTATATTACCTAAACCATTATATATATTTAATGCAATCCCCTTCAAAATCTCATTGGCATTTTTTAAAGAAATAGAACAAAAAATCATCAAATTTGTATGGAAACACAAAAGACCCTGAATTGCCAAAGCCATCCTGAGAAAAAAGAACGAGGCTGGAGGCATCACTCTGCCCAACTTCAAATTATACTACAAAGCGACAATAGTCAAAATGGCATGGTTTTGGCAGAAATGTAGACACACGGACCAGTGGAATAGACTCAAGAGTCCATAAGTATACCCATATTTATATGAGCAAATAATTTTTGACAAAAAAGCCAAAAATATACAGTGGTGAAATGAAAGCTTCTTCAATAAATGGTGCTGGGAAAACTGGAAAGCCATCTGCAAAAGAATGAAATTAGACTGTCTATCAACACACACCAAAATTAACTCAAAATATATTAAGGACCTGAATATAAGACCTGAAACAATAAAATGCATAGAAGAAAACATAGGAACGAAACTCATGGACCTTGTACTTAAAGAGGATTTTATGAATTTAACCTCAAAAGCAAAGAAAGTAAAAGCTAAAATAAATGAATGGGACTACATCAAATTAAAAAGCTCTGCTCAGCAAAAAAAAAAAAAAAAGTCAACAAGGTAAAGGGACAACCATCCAAATAAAAAATTTAATTGTAAGCACCATCTCCAATAAAGGCCTAATATCCAAAATATACAAAGAACTCATACAACTCAATAACAACAACAAAAACAAAAGATCCAATGAAAAAATGGGCAGAGGACCTGAACGGACACTTCTCCCAAGAACACATACAAATGGCCGACAAATATTTGAAAAGATGCTCAACATCACTAGCTATTAGGAAAATGCAAATCAAAACCACAATGAGATACCATCTCACACCTGTGAGTGGATGCGGAGAAAAAGGAACCCTCATACACTGCTAGTGGGACTGCAAAATTGTACAGCCACTATGGAAAACAGAATGGAGATTCCTCAAAAAACTAAGAATTGATCTACCATATGATCCAGCAATCTCTCTACTGGGTATTTACCCCCAAAGACTTGAAAACCGATTTCCGAAATGATATTTGCACAGTGATGTTCATAGCAGCATTATTCATAGTGGCCAGGACATAGAAGCAAACGAAGTGTCTTACGATAGATGATTGGCTAAAGAAGCTGTGGTACATATATAAAATGGAATATTACTCAGCCATAAGAAGAGATGAAATACTGCCATTTGTGACAATATGGATGGCCCTTGAGATAATCATGCTAAGCAAAATAAACCAAACAGAAAATGTTGAAAATCACATGATATCACTTATATGTGGGATATAAACCTAAAAGCAACAAATGAACTGGTCAAACAAACACAGACTCTTGGTCATGCACGATAGACTAGTGGTTACCAGAGGGTAGGAGGAAGCGGGGAGCGGAGAAGTAGACGGGGTAACAGGGGACAAATATACGGTGACAGAAAGAAATCTAACTTTAGGAGGTGAACACAAAGTGTAAACATATATATGCCTTATTGTTAAAGTGTACAGCTGAAACTTACTGGATTTCATTAACTGATGTCATCATAAAAAATAAATATTAAAAAAAAAGAAACTAGAAGAAGAGCAAATTAAACCCAAGTAAGCAGAAGAATTGATATAATAAAGTAGAGATTAGAAAAATAGAAAACAGAAAAACACTAGAAAAAAATCAATGGAAACAAAACAAAAGCTATTTTTTCATTAGATCAGTAGTAGTCTGATCACCCAATTCTAATGTGAGTTTGAGGGGGTTTTCCCACACATCCAAGCAATTCTGAGACACCAGCTGGTGTCCTACAAATCATCTCAATTCTGACACTATCTATCTAGAGATAGCATCAAATCCCAAGGGTAAGGGCTCGATACTACAAGACTGCCCCCGCCCCCACTTCAGATGTCAGTCACAAGCCTAGGTTATCACTGGTGCTTCTGACCAACTGCCTATAGCAGTGGTCCCCAACCTTTTGGGCATCAGGGACCATTGGTCCTATGAGAATCTAATGCCTGATGATCTGAGGTAGAGCTGAGACCATGATGCTAGCACTGGGGAGTGGCTGCAAATACAGATGAAGTACTCATCTCCTGCTATGAGGCCCAGTTCCTAACAGGCCAAGCACTGGTACTGGTCCACAGCCCAGGAATTGGGGACCACTGGCCTATAGATTGGAATTTCCAAGGATATCCTCCTCTTTGGGTTTGATTAATTTGTTAGAGCAGCTCACAGAACAGAGAAACATTTTACTTACTGGATTACTGGTTTATTATAAAAAGATATAACTCAGGAACAGCCAGGAGCAAGAGATACATAAGGCAAGGTATGAGGAAAGGGCACGGAGCTTCCATGCTCTATCCAAGTGTGCTACATTCCCCAAATCTCCACGTGTTTACTAACTGGACCCTGTTCTTATTTTTATGAAGGCTAAATTGCATAGACATGATTGATTAAACCAACCTCCAGTCCTTCTTCCCTCCCCAGAAGTCAAGGGTGTGGGACTGAAAGTTTAAACTCTCTAATTATATGATTGGTTTTCCTGACTACCAGACTCCCATCCTTAGGTGAGTTCCTAAAGTCACTTCATTAACATAACAAAAGACACCTTTATTACTCTCAGTACTTAGAAAATTCCAAGGGTTTTTGGAGCTCTGTGACAAAACTGGGTAAGACCAAATATATATATTTGTTATTAGAAATCACAACATCACAATCAACAACATTTATTAACCTTTAGGCATAATAACCAGGAAAAGAAGACACAAGTTACTAATAACAGAAATAAGAGGTAACATTACTACAAAAATTGCATATATTAAAAGAATAATAAGGAAATATTAGCAACAACTTTATGCCAATATATTCGACAACTTAGATGAAAATGAAAAACTCCTTGAATAAAAGCACAAACTGCCAAGGTTCACTTAAGAAGAAATAAATAGCCTGTATAACCCTTGAATGGTTAGATGTGGTAGGAATTCCTTCTGGAATTTCTTTCCTTGTCTCTTTATCCTTGAAATGGGGATCTGAAAAGTATAAGAGAAAGAACATTGGCTCTATGGCTTAACAGATATATGTTTTAGACAAAGCTCTGCCATTGACTAGTTTTTTTGAGACCTGGATCAAATCAACCTCTCAGCCCTCAGTTTCCTCCTCTGATAAGTGAAGATTGTTTTGAGAGTTGTTGTGATGATTAAATAAAATGGTATAGATATTTAGGTATAAAATCTAGTACAAACTGGAGCTGCTCCTTTACCTTGATACTATGTGATAGAAGGTGAAGCAACTTTTCAGTTGTCTTAGTAATAACATCACAGTTTTGGTAATGGGTGTTTGAAAATATACACTGAAATAGAATTATTTGTTTAAGTACAGTAGTAACAGCTATAACTACAATCACTTAGATTTCTACAACACATTTATTAAAAAAAAAAAAAAAAGCTCTTTGAAGGACTCTCTTAGCCACATACCAGGCCCCTGAAATAAGGTAAAAAGACAAAATTTATTACCAGGTTCCAGATGGGAAAATTGAAATTCTATGAGGTAAGAATAAGCTCTTCCTTTAAAGCAGGGGTCCCCAATTCTTGGGCGTACTGATCTGTGGCCTGTTAAGAACCAGGCTGCACAGCAGAAAGTGAGCAGTGGGCAAGCAATCAAAGTTTCATCTATATTTGGAGACACTCCCTAGCACTAACATCACTGGCTCAGCTTTACCTCAGATCATCAGGCATTAGATTCTCATAGGAACACCGGCCCCTGGTACCAAAAAAGGTTGGGGACTGCTGCTGTAAAGGAGAGGCCTCAATTCTAGTTCTTGGAGCCACCTCATTACTTCTCTAAATCTTTCTGTACACTTTTAGTCACTCCCTATGCAGTTTAAGATCATTCATTCTTGCTTAAAATTCTGTAAAAATTGTTTTCGTTCCACCAAAGTGCTGAGCCCCTCTTCTTTTTGCCATATTCCCAGAGTTACATCTTTCTTTTCACCTCTCATTTCTCCTCTTGGGGCCTGTCTGTTAGCATCTGCTAATAACATCTTGAATGCTCTCCTAGTCCCACATGTTTCCATGGAAACCAGACAAAAAAAGGACTAGAAATATGAGTCTGCTTGCTTTAGTCACATTGCTGACTAGTAGAGCACTAGGTGCTGTGTGCTGAAGTCTAGATTTGATTGAAATCAAATGGATTTCAGTCACAGTTTTAATAACTAAGTTGGACAACTCTACTTAATATTTTCCCCTGAAAAGAGTGCCTACTTGTTTCTCAATATTTACATAGTACATAGGAATTATTCACAACTCAGTCCTACATATTGGTTTCGGTTGTTAGTGGTACACACGAGACATCTTAAAGCAGTGATTTTAAAAAATCTAATTCAAGAAACCAGAGTATTAATCTGTTATTTCATTGCCAAAGTAATTTAAAGCAGCTACTTGTGAAGTCACCAGGGATAAACCAGATCCAGTCCTGAATTTTGGGGCACCTAATCCGGCATAACAGTTTTAAAAGGTAACTAGATGTTTAACAACACAGATATTTGAGGTTAAATCTCCTTTTGATGTATAAAACATATATAAAGCTATTTCTCATTTCTTCTACAATTTAGTGGAGTGAGAGATCCCATATAAGTGAATTGTCTAGATAGCTGAAGTAAAGCCAATTCAATTGAAGCTTTTAAAAGATTTAAATATTTTTAAATATAAGCATCTATCTAAACGTGTATTACACATTTTCCTACCTTAAACAAATTACATTTGACATAAATTAGCCTTTTCTTAATGACTTTTGTGGATGGATGTGGTTAAGCCACTTAATCTCTTTAGACCTCAGTTTCCTCATTTAAATGAGGGATTAGACTAGCTGAACTCTAGCTTTGCTATTCTATTTTTGATTTCCAGATCACTACTGGATTTTAGGTAGGAAAGAACTAAGTATACAGCTACTTGTGTCTTGTGTGGAAGGGGGACTATAGGAAAAGAAAACTGAAAAAATTATCAGTTCAGCAAGACTGCAAGGCAGGCAAAACAATTCAAAAGAGCAAGCCATACACCTGCAACTAAAGCCTTTCAGCTTTGCCTCCCTTCTGGGGATGGGTTTGATGGAAACCTTTGGCCACATCTCCACTGGTTTTCCCTGTTGGTCTATGTTTTCAGCCATCCTTAAGAGTGGATGCTTCCATCCTCGAAGCACACAGAGGTCAGTCTCTGTGTGCTTCGAGGGCTTCAAAGTCCAGTTGTCTCTTCTCCTTAAGACCAGACAGGTGGCTGCTGAGGATGCCACTTAATCAGGGAAGTACCTCAGAGAATGCATATCAGAGTGTTGCTGAGATTTCTGAAAATAGTCTAGGTTCACCATCTATGTGGGTCACTTTATGAGAAATGGAGTTTCCATCCTGATATCTGTTTAATGTAAGGCAGTATGCTAGGAATTTTGGCATGCTATTACATTGAATCCTCATACCAACCCAGTGAGAGGGACATCTTTTTCTCCATTTTACAGATGTAGAAACTGAGGCTTGAAGAAAGGAAATAGCATGTCCAAAGTCACATTAAGGAAGTGACAGGGTTGTGTAGAAGTCTTGTACCTGTAACTCTAAATTTAAAATGGAATCTAAGAAATAGGGGAAGGGTAGTCAGGTAACCTGTTTTTCCTCTCTGCTGAGTGAGAGCAAAGGTGAGTGGTCTGAGTCAGATGGGATGGTTAGAGGTGAGCCCCAAGGAAGAAATCCATCATCACCATTATTATCTTCTTAAGTGGACTTTAAAGCACTGGTGGTGCTTTATGCCCATGCAGTGGATTGCTCTATTTACCCTTCTACAGAAAGTGAAAAATCTAGAAGGCAGCTCATCCTCTACTAGAACCATTTGGGGGAAAGTGAGTATTATTCCCCTAGGTCTCACTGACTCCAAAGTTCAATTTCTTTTCCTTATACCACTCTGTCTGGAGTGTGTATGTGGGAGATAATGAACTACTAGATGGTTTTCCAGATTTCTCCCAATCCTGAATCTTATGCCTTCTTCCTCTAGAGTACCTAGCATATTGTTAGTGCCAAACATATGCTAGCTGTGTGGCTTTTGTCATTTCTTAGTCTTTCTGCACTTCAGCTTCCTCAGTTCCAAACTGAGATAATAATAGTACTAAACTCATTGTGAGGTTGTGAAGGTTCAGCTAGTTAATACTTAAGAAACTGCATAGCACAATGCCTCTTACATATTAAACATTCAATAAGTGGTAGCTGCTGATAAAAAATAAAGTAAAATATAATTTCAGAAATTACTAATTGAGTAGTATGATGTGCCAGACGCTGTGTTATACTTCAATGAGCAGTGTAGGTGGTGATTAAAGAACACAGTCTCTGGCATCAGAAAGAACTAGTTCAAATCCTGGCTCTAGGTATGACCTTGAGCAAGCTACTTCTCTACTCTGAGCCTTCTTTTTTGCATTTAAAACAGAGATCATAATACTTCCTAGCTGTATGATGAGGATTAGTGAGATGATACACAAGAAGAAAGTGCTTAGCCAAGTCCTTGGTTCTGGGTAAGTGCTGAAGACATGTCATTATCATCCTTATTGTGTTAGGCATTGTCTCATTTAACACTCATAACATCTATATGGCACAGACAGCTGATTGCAAGATTGTTTGATATTTAGAACTGTGTTCAGATTCCAAGTGAGCTTGGGAATGAGTGTCTGTTGACCTAAGCAATTCTTGAACATGCAATGGCACCTTGGTAGGAATTAATAATAAATTATCTTTTATTATCCTACTTAAGGTTCCTAAGGAAAGAGTCAGGTGCAGAAGAGTAGACATTGAACTTGGCACCAAATGCCCATTGTTCTTGTCCTAGCTCTGATACTCGTTACCTATAGGACCAGGAGCCTTTAACTAGGCAAATGAAAAATATTTCCATTGCTAAATTTTACCTGTGTGTGTGTAATACTTTGAGTGATATAAATTAGTTCACTCCCCTGAGTTCCATTGTGATTATCTGTAAAATGTAGCCATAAATACCCACTCTAGGAGAATGTAAACGTGGTAAACTATATATATGTAAAATATTACTTACAGCTAGAGTCAGTAATTTTTCTTTGTAAAGAGCTACATAATAAACATTTTAGACTTTTGAGGGCCATGCAGTCTCAATTGAAACTTCTCACTATGCTTTCGAAGCACAAAAGCAGCCATATAAAATACAGAAACAAATGCATTTGTCTGAGTTCCAATAAAACTTTATTTACAAAAAACAGGTGACAGGCCATGGTTTGCCAGCCCCTGATTTAGATCCTCATTGTTGAGCACCAACTATATTCCAGACACCTAGTAAGCACGGATAGCAAAGTATTTATCTTGAAAAAGCTCCTGGTCTTGTGAGCGAGTTGGGCACATAAACAGGTAAGCAAAATGTAGGGTGATAAGTGCTCCCTAGTGACATGAATGAAGTGTGTTTGCTTTATAACAAAGGAGGTCCCTGTTGTTGTGTGCTGTGATGATAGCTTTACTTCTGTCTTAGGAAGTCTTTTTGGTCCAGTGAATCTTATTGAATCGTTGATAAAGATTTCACCTCATATATCTCTTTTGTTAACCTTACTTATATTGTGAAACTCTTATAAAATGATGCTTAGAACAAATGATTTTTCTTAAAAATACATTTTTATAGTCTATTCTTAAGTCTCCCCATAGAGAAATTTAGCTTTGTAGTTCTCCCATTTGCTAGTGAATTTCTTATAAACACTTGGGTGATGAGAGAACCAGAGGGGCACAGTGGCCTGGCCTACATACTGGGAAGCCTGGCTCTACTCTTTCATTTGCTGGTTGTGTGCTAGAGGCAGGTCCTTTGACTTTCGTCATCTTCAGTTACAATGCTGCAGCATAAGGAGCTCAGCTATATGGTTTCTAACGTCCTTTCCAGCTCTGCAGCTGTAGTTGGTACATAAATATGCAGTTTGCACCTGACTTGCTTTTAGCTTGAATTTTCTGTGCCTCAGTTTCATCCTGTGAAATGGTGGATGGAGCGGACTAGGGGAGCTCAGAACTTAATGGCTAAGACTGGATTATTTCAGGGCATGTTCTTTTTAGGGACACATTTGGAGCAAAACCCAAGGGGAAGGGCTATGGGCAGATTGAAAATTGGGGAAAGTGAGAGTCCTGAGTTCACCTGCCTAGTTTGGGAAGGCTTTCTGTAGGAAGGTTATCAGGTACAGTGGTAATCTCCCACCAACTCTCCTCCCCCACTCTGAGCCTTGGCACCAATAATGTGTCCAGATGTCTTTATTTTTTAGAGGCTAATTCTGCTCTGGTGCTACCAAAGGAAGTCAGGAGACAGGCAAGCAAGCAGGCAGACTTGTGTATGGGCCATACTTTGTGTGCAAAGCCCTGTTCCAAAAAGGGAATATAATATAATGATTAATGACATGGCCTCTGATGTCAGTGCATGCAATCAAATCCTAACTATTAGTCATGGCTGTGGAGAATGTAAGCAAATCATTTAACCTTTCTGCATCCATCTCAATTGAACCATCCTTAAAATGGGGATGACAATAGTACCCATCACATGAGATTGTTGTGAGACCTGAGTAGATAAAGAAGAACTTAGTGCAGTGCCTCACACTTACGAATGTTAGCTGTTATTATCATTCTGAATTGTACAAAAGCCTACTTGGGGAGATAGAACTCAAGAATGAGGGTGGCATTGTAGAACAGAGGTTAGGGCCCTTTCTGGCCTGGGAGGCAGGAGGACTGGGCTTCTATTCTTGGCCTGCCACTGGCTTGATGTTTGACTTAGGTCAAGTCTCTGTCCCTTTTTAGTCCCATTTTCCCAAACTAGATAATCTTTCCAGTCTCGTCCAACTTGAACATTTTCTGAGTCAAACAGATTCTGTGCAGACTGTGCACATAAGTACAGAAAGAACATAGAGTAAAGGCATGATCCAGGTCAGGTGAAGTGAACCTTGAAGATGAGAGCAGAGAAGGAAGAACAAACAGACCCTGAGTAAGTGAGCTGACCCCTGACAAAACCACCAAGAAAAGCAGAAACTGTATTTACGGCTCTGGGCTCTGCCCATTTTTTCCTCTCTACTCTCCCTTTCTCTTCAGCCTCTGAATATCTTGCCTCTATCCCTCATCAAACCCTGCTCTTAAACTGTGCAAGGCAGAAAGATAAAGAGCAATGGATGGTGTGAGCTCCTGGATCTAGTTCCCACTGTTCTGGGAAGCATTCTTGGGTATCCCTAATCTTCTCTCTCCACTTCTCCCCAGCCCCCTCACTGTTTCAGTCTACTGTCCCCTCCTTCTGTCCCTCTAAGCTTCCACTGCCCCTGTGCATACCTCTATTAGAGCACTTATCAGGCTGTACTCTGATTGCTTTTGTCCACCAGTCTCTCCCAATAGCCTGTGAGCTCATGTGACTAGCTGTGTGAGTCTACTTCATCTCAGTTGTGTCCTGCACCTAGCTGAGGGGTCAGTGGTGATCTGGAAGGCTAACTTACAACCCACTGGTTTCTTAAATGAATGGAGGAACAAATGAGAGGGAAACATGGACTGTATCCCTACCTGCTGCTCCCTTGGCTTTGGGCTTAGGCAAGACAGGCGTCTTCTCTGGATCTCCAGTGCCTGTCTGTAAAATGAGAGGATCAAAGTAATGTACTTCTGAGGTACTTTTCATGTTTTTTTTTTTTTGGCTTTTTAAAAAAATGTATTTGCTCAGTTGTCAAGATCTGATAATAATAGCTTTAAGTTATGTCCCTCTCAATTACATTTAAATAGGAATCAAGCTTTCCTTGGTGCACAAGGTAAACTGTGATCTCCTCCAATACAAATCCTAAAGATTTCATGGCTTGGTGGTGACAAAATATATTCTATGTATTTGATTGTGACAAATCTGTAAAGAATCCTGTTTGGGATTTTGCCTAATCTAGTTTCTCTTTCTCTCTCTGTCTCTTTGCCTCTCTCTCTCTCTCCACTTCAGCTGGAAATCACTGGCCAGACCTCCTTCTGTGGCTTGGTGGCCTTATTTCTTGCTGGGATCATGGAGACCATCAGAAGCTGCCGGACTGCCTCCCTCTCTGACCTGATGCCCAATGGTTACCTGGCTCGGGTCTTCCCTAGCTGCCCTGAGGTGGAAGGCCTGGCTGGGGAGGTGGGCCTGGAAGAGTCTAAGCAATATGACCAGGGTGACTTGAGTCCCAAGGAAGAGAGTGGTCAAAACAAGAAGAAAACCAAAGTCAACAAGATCTGGAATTTTGTGAGCCGCAGAAAAGAGACCTCCAATCAGGAGAAGCGACCCCAGTCCATGCTCTTACTGGGAGATACCTCTAGGCCATCAGAGTTGAAATCCAAAGTCACATTAATGGATAGAATGAAGTCGTTCAAAAGATTGAAGCCTTTGACTGGGGCCTCCAAGAATACTGCCCCTAAGAGCAACCAGGTTCAGGAACCCCAGGAGCCTCCAAGCATCTACTGGAAGAGGAAGGCCAAGAAGACCTCAAAGTCCTTCCGCCATTCCTATGCGGGCCACACTGAGAGCCTAGAGCCCTTCCTTGCAGATGTGCAGAGTTTCATGCACACCCCTAACAGAATAAACCCAAAAGTGCTAGACTTCGATGACTTTGGCATCCAAGTGGAGGAAGATCCCTGGGAGGAAGGGGCCCCAGGGCAGCCGCACAGTGGTGGGACTAGGAGTTCTCTGAAAATCATGTTCCCTGAGGACTGTGAGGTCCCACACATGACAGGCAGAGACCCGATCCAGGAACTTGAGGTCACCATCGAAGGCTCTAACTTCGAAGGGAATATGGAAGGAGGCTACGAGGAAAGCCCTGGGCACCTGCACCGAGACAAGGTCGTGCCTTTTGGTGGTGTTGTTAAGTTCTTCAGCAACGTGGCTGAGGTGGCCCGCAAGTGGTGGGCAATCTCCCGGGAAGAGCCGCAGATGGGCCGCCGCCGCTGCCATGAGGCCTACCCTGTCCATGGCAGGGAAGACTTCATTCTAGAGAGCACTGCCTCCCAGGCCTCCTTCCAGCTCAACCTGCCCTGTAGTTCTCCTGAGCATGCGCTGCAGGACAATGTCATTGGGAGGTGTCAACACCTCCATCTCAAGGCCTCACAGGCCTCAATCACCTTCAAAATGAGCGTAGAGAGAGAGGAGATCTCCGGCCAAACCGTCGCAGATCCCTGCGCTGCTGCTGCCTTGTCCTTGGCCTCAACCCCGGCTGCCTTCGAGTTCCAGGATGACCAGACACCACAGAACTGTTACAGCTGTCGCTACAGCAGCGCCTTCACTGGGGAGCACTTCTTCTCTGAGGAGCTCGACAAAGACACTGAGACTGTGGTCACCTTCCTCAAGGAAGATGACAGTGCTGGAGAGTTGTCCCTGGAGCTGGGCACCTGTGCCAGGAGGGTCACCACAGAAGCTGTCGTGGAGAAGCTAGAGGAGAAGCTTAGTAAGCCGGAGGACCAGGAGGCCAGCAGGGGGCCCATGGGGTCCAGCCAGGCAGGGGAGCCCCAGGAATCCGATTTGGGTATGGGTGCAGTAGAAACGGAGAGTGAAGCCAACAAGGCCTGCACTGGAGTTTCCAGTACTCAGGTAAGTGGGGAGCTGTCTTTTTAAAATCACCATTTGAAACATTCAGGACTCCAGAAGCCAGCTAAATTCCCATGTCATTCCCACAACCTCACTTTCTACCAGAAACTCCCCAGAAGGAATGCTCCCACCAGTGAGATACTTGGGACTTGGCTGATCCTAAATCCCTGGGCAATTTTTGCCCCTTTCTTGGGCTCAATTCCTGCAGCTGCATCTCTATTCACCCTTGACCAAAACTGAAGCTCTGAGAGTGACAGCAGAGTGACTAGGGTCATTTAATGATGCCTAAGATGCTGCAGGAAGCGACATTGACAAAGGAAATTGGACACTCAGACAACTTTGTTAGAGGAAGGAGAATTTATTAGCTGGCAGAGCACATGAGCTTAACAGCACCAAAGCACGAGCTCCCTTTGGTTAGATTTCTTACAGCTTATATACCCTTGCAGTGTCCATGCAAGGGGTGTGTGATTCCTTTGTCTGAGGTTTCATGTGCACCTCATGACTCAGGATGGAGAAAGAGAGTTTTGGGTGGGGGCTGCAAAGGGGAAGAAATTCCCAGACCACTGGTCCTATCTATTTACAGATCGTTTATCTTGTTAGTGTTGCAAGAGTTTCTAGAAGGCCATTTAAAGATCTATAGGGTGTGATTAATCTATAATAGACTGAGTCTGTCATTTCTGCAAGCCCCTTCCTTTGTATTTTTCAGATACCTCCTCTCCTCTCTTAAAGACACACCCATGGTCTCCTGTGGGACATTCCTCCTTTTTATCACCTTCCTGCCCCCATCAACAGGAAATGAATCCAGAAACTGGCGTCAAGGAAAGTCTCTGGGATTAGTGTCAAATAGAAATTTTTATCCCAACTTTATGTCTAATTGCATGACTTTGAGACAAGTCCTTTCATCTTTCAGTTTCTCTGAGGGGAGTGGGCTGTCTTAGTTTCCCAGAGATCTCTAGCACCCTCTGGTAACAACACTGTGTTATTTGACCTGAAGAATGTAGACAGAGGACAGCCCAATAACATTCTTCTCTCACCATTCATTGAGTAATAGCTTTATATCCAGCATCCTGCAGGGTGCTTGCTGTCGCATATGTTGTTTTCATTTAATTTTTAAAGTCACCTTGTGAGGTAAGAGTGATTATCCTCATTCTTCCAGTGATGAAAGAAGATCAGAGAGGTTGAGTGACTTATACTAAGTCATATAGATTGTGATAGAATTTAAATCTCACTTTTAACCCCAAGTCTAGTGCTTTTGTCTAGTTGTCTTTAGTTTTTTTTGGGGGGGGGCGGGATCATAGTGATGATAAGCAGGTACTCACCACATCCCTCCATTCATGGGCAAAAATAAATGTACTCAAATTATAGTAGAAGGAATATTAAATAAACACTAGAAGGGACTATCTGGCTTTGAGACTTGAGAATGTCTTCATAAGAGAGTATATTATAGTTTCTCCAGATAATTTTAGGGCAAAGTATTTTTAAGTGTAGTTAATTAAAATTATTCTTCTTGGTGGCGGAAGCTTGGTCTAGCTTGATAGTTCTCAATCTGTCCCATCATCCCTCACAACCCACTTTCAGAGAATTTTGGCCCCATCAGGACAGATGCAATAAGCACACTTTTTCTGAGAACATTAATATGTTTACAAGCATTCTCTTTCTATATATCATTTTTGGTAAGCGTTAAGGACATAAAAATTGGCATAATATTATTGGGAGTAAATTTTATTTCAGTGGCTTTAAGATCAACAATCAAGAAAGCAAACAAATAAATGTACCTAATGACTCCATTAGCTGATAATTACAGTTGGGTACTGCATGTCCAAGGTTACCAGTTGCTAGGAAGAGCTTCACAGATAGTACATCACCTTGCTAAGGGATTGTGTGAACTGGGCATGGAAATGTCTTGTAGGTTCTTTAAAAACACAGGCTTTGGAGTCACAAAGGCTTGTGTGTGTGACTTGCCTTCTCATCTGTGAAATGGGACAAAACATTGCCTACCTAATAGGCGATGTTGTGGGGAATCAAAGAGCCAGAATGTGTAGGGTACCCAGCCCAACACAATTCGTGACATCTTATGGACTTCCACAAAGTGGTAGCTGTTGTTATTATTTAAATTTGGCAAATTATTAATAAGTCTGAATAACATGCAACCAGAGAAACAATCCCAAGACAGTGCTGTTGCAACAGCTGGTTAATGCAATTGAAGGAGTAGTATATGAGGTCAGGAAACTGGCTTCTAGTCTCATTTCTACCTCCCACTTGTCTTGTGACCTTGAGACAAATCCTTTCCCTTTCTGGGCTTCAGTTTCTCTATCTGAACCAGAGACTTTGCACCAGATAATTCCTGAGGCTTTCCTCCTTGCTCTTCTGTTGTTTTTTTTTCCCTCCCAGCTAAGCCTATAATTGTTTCCCTGAGTCTAGTGGGAGACTCTTTGCCTCCCAGTGGCTAATTTCTGAATGGCTCTACTTGGCAGGCTTCTTGTGCCCTCTGCTGGTTGCTCGGAGATGTTGGATATCTTTCTTTGGGGTGTTAAATACAAGCCCAGACAGGGACTGGGGGCCCAGGGAAAAAGCAAAGTGGAGTGGGAAAGCTGAATGTCAGGGGACATTGATATAAATCAGGGATCCTGTTGACCATCAGGTCTAATAACTTTATTTTACAGATGATGAGAACACTGAATTCCACAGAAGGGAGAGGATTTCCCCTGATAAACAAGGAAGTGAAAGTCAAGTAGGACCTGAGAGTTCAGAATTCCAGTCTTGGTTCTGCCACAAATCCTACTGACAAATTCCCTTCCCCTTCTAGGTTTTAGCAGCCTTCTCTGCTAAATAGAAATCTTCATCCTCCCCTCAGGCACCTGGCTGGTCGATATTATAAGGCTAAATTGAAATAATGGATATGAGAGCAATGCATTGTGTAAGTAGCATAGGTCACAAGATTGCAATGGATCATTATATGCAAATAAAGGTGAAAAACCTGGTCCTTTTGTGTTTCCCAGGGAAACTGGGCTTTGGTTTTCTCTAGGATGTTTTACTTTAGAGGTCTATTCACCCAACTTTCCAGAGCAAAGTGGCTTCTGAAACTGTAGCTGCTTTGGTACAGAATTGGCTGTGGTCAAGCCTGGGGCTGCTCTTGTGGCCCAGGACATGGTGCAACTCCAAGGGCATGATGTCAGAAGACAAGGATGTGGTCTCTTCAGAGCCCTTCATTTGAGGAATTTGTCAAGGATCAGTGGGGACTGAAATTTCTACGTGCCTCATTCCTTGGATTAAAAAAATCAGGAGAATAATATGAATAATTATAGCTAACATTTACATAGTGCTTATTATATACCCAGACACTGTTCTCAGCCTTTTATATGTATGAACTTATTTCATCACACAGAAACTATCTTTAAAATGAGGATGATAATAATATCTACCTTACAGAGTTGTTGTGAAGATAAAATTAGTAAATACATGTAAGTACTCATAACAGTGTGTGGCTAAGAGTTACTGCACAACAAATGTTAGCTATTAGTTATATGCATTAATTACTAAAAGCAAATGTCATAGGAAGGGACTATACCTCAAGACTGTCATTAGTTAACATCTTAGTGAGAATTAGTAAAATACAAGTCGAGGGAAGAAATTGAATAATGATAAGCATTCTTTAAATTTCTATGGGACGTTATACTTTACAGAGTGCTTTCCCATATATAAATAGATTTGAAAAACTACTCTGATTGTAATTATTATTATTATTATTATTATTATTATTATTATCATCATCATCATCATCATTATTCTTATATAACAGATGAGGAACTTGAAGCATGATATATGAGAAACAAAACACTGAAGTTGGAGTCAAAATGCCTAATTTCAAAGTCCTGCCTCTTTTACTTTATTGGATATGTGATTTTTGATGTTATTTAACAACTTTGATTCTTGGTTTACTTCATTTGTCAACTGGAAATGAAAAGTTTCCCCTGAATCCTTCCCAGAGAAGAAAGAAAACATAGCTATATTGAACATCTACTATATTCTTTTACTTCTGTTATCTCATTTGATCTACCCAGTGTCTCTGCTCTATTGATCTCGTAGCCACTATCCTATTGTATTATGTTTCTGCTTACAAATGATACCCATAACCATACTCAGAAGCAGCTATGGCATTGGCTATTGTCCACATTTTATAGCTAAAGAGACTGAGCTTTGTCTAAAGATACAAAGTGTGTCAGTGGTAGATGCAGGATCAGGACATAGGGATCCTGGCCCTTATGTCAATGCTGAATCTACACTGCCTCTCACTTCATTCTGGAATCTCTTGAGAATTATTGAGCCCAGTCTCCGAAGTCTTAGCTGCTATACATTTCAAAGCTGGTGGCACAACCTATGGACTGTGAAGGAAACTACAGTCAGGTTTCACCAACCAAATTGCTAGCTATTCTGGCCTCTCTCCTCTGTCTCCCCCACCCCCATTAATCCCTACACACTCTATGGTTTCAGCTTCTCCTTCATAGAGGCCTCCTAGCAGAGTGCAAAAGAGGGGTGGGCAGGACACTCCCTGAATGAGCAAGGCTGCCCCTGCTGTGGTTTCAGCTGTCCAAACCGTCAAGGACACCTGACAAAGAAGAGGAAAGTCCAAGATGAGTACTACATCAAGGTGTTTCTGGACACACCAAATTGTGAAGTTGATGCTGCAGGAGATCCAATTCGGGCAGCCAAGTAGTAGATTTTCTTTAAATATATTATGGGCTACAGAGATTATAATCTTAATTCAGGATGGGACTTAGCCGAAGTACAGATGGCTGCCTCCCAACTTTCTTTTATACCCTCTTCCAGCCCTAGGGAACCCTGCATCTTCCCTCTAATCTTTGAGCTGTTTAGTTCTGGTCCTTCCTCAAGCTATATTTTCAATAGGTTGTGTCCTTCTGTATTGGGTAGAATTGTGTCCTCCCAAATATATCTTCAAGTCCTAACCTCCAGTACCGGTGAATGTGACCTTTTTTGGAAATAGGGTCTTTGTCAATATAATGAAGTTAAGATGAGTTCATACTGAATTAGGGCTGGTCTTAATCCAGTGTCTGATATCTTTATCAGAAAAGAGGAATTTGAATACAGATACAAAGACATAAGGAAGAAGGTCCTGTGATAATGGAGACAGAGGTTGGAATGATGCAGCTGCAAGCCCAAGAATGCCAAGGATTGCTGGAAGCCACCAAAAGCTAGGAGGCAAGGAAACACCTTCTCCTAGAGACTTCAGAGAGAGCATGGCCCTGCTGGCACCTCAATTTCAGACTTCTGGCCTGCAGAATTGTAAGAGAATAAATTCTGGTTGTTTTAAGGCACCCAGTTTGTGATAACTTTATGACAGCCCTAGGAAACTAATATGCCTTCTGTCCCTCAGATGAGAGCTTTGGCTCCAAGTACAGTCTGGAGAGCAATTTGATTAGGCTAATTCACATAGAGGTCTGTTTTCATCCTCACAAAGAAAGGTGAACTCTTAGTTCCACAATAATGCTGAAATTGGGGGACTGGCAGCCATTGTTACCAGTGAGGTGAACATGTCAGGTCATATAGAGGAAAGAGGATTTGGGGGGCAGATATCCCAAAAATCTTACAACAGAGCTTGACTGCATGCTCTTAAGGTAGCTCCCCATCCTTTTACCCAGGATCAAAATAGTCCAAAGATCCAGTCTTTTCCATTTCTGGGCCTTGGTTTAGTCTTCCTCGCTATCTGTTCAAAGATTGTATGACCTACAAGAGAGCTTCTAACTCAGTTTATAGGTGTATGAGACAAATAAGTAAGGATTAGGAGGAGTAGTAAAAAGCAACCTTGAGACCATGTCTTAAGATTCATACAGATGAAGTGCAATCTCTTGTACCTTCTGCATCTCTATTTTCAGTACTACCCAGTAAATTTTGCTGTGTATCAGGATGAACCAATTTTGGTCTTCGACTTGGGAAATTGAGTTAGTGATTAGGCAGAGACTTTTATCTGGGTCACCCAAACTGTTAACTGCTCAACACATCCAATCCTCTTAAGGATGAATGATACTGATGGAAGAAACTTGTACTGTGTTCATAATGGCTTAGGAGTGTTAAGAAGGAATTTGAAGGATATAGGAGCCTAGGAACTACTTTTTAAAAATAATTTTTAAATTATTTTTCAATTACAGTTGACATACAATATTATGTTAGTTTCAGGTGTACAACATAGTGATTAGACATTTATAAAACTTACTCCATAAATCTCGTATCCATCTGACACCATATATAGTTATTACAATATTATAGACTATATTCCCTATGCTATACTTTACATACCAATGACTATTTTGTAACTACCAAGGGATTTCTTAATCCCTTTCTCCTTTATGCCTGTCCCTCAACCCCCACCATCTGGCAACCATCAAAATGTTCTCTGTATTTGTGAGGTTGTTTCTGTTTTGTTTGTTCATTTATTTTATTTATTTATTTTTAGATTCCACATATAAGTGAAATCATATGGAATTTGTCTTTGAGTTATTTCACTCAGCATAATACCCTCTAGGTCCATTCATGCTGTTTCAGATGGCAAGATTTCATTCATTTTTATGGCTGAGTAATATTCCATTGTATATATGTACCACCTCTCCTTTATCCATTCATCTACTGATAAACACTTAGGTTGCTTCCATATCTTGACTATTGTAAATAATGCTGCAATGAACATATGGATGCATATGTCTTTTCAAATTAGTGTTTTGGGTTTCTTCAGGTAAATAACCAGAAATGGAATTATTGGGTTCTTCTTTGTCTCTTGCTATAACATTTGTTCTAAAATCTATTTTGTCTGATGTTAGTATTGCTACCTCAGGTCTTTTTTTCAATTTCCATTTTCATGAAATATCTTTTTCCATCTCTTTATTTTCAGTCTGCATGTATCTTTTGATCTGAAATGAGTTTCTTGTAGGCAGCATACGTGAGTCTTGTTTTCTTAATCATTCAGCCACTCTTTATCTTTTGATTGGAGCATTTAATCCATTTACATTTCAATTAATAGATATGTTGTTATTTTCTTATTTATATGTTTTATCATATTTCTTCTTCAAGAAGTCCTTTTAATATTTTTTTTTTGTAATACTGGTTTAGTGGTGATGAGCTTCTTTAGCTTTTTCTTATTGGGAAGCTCTTTATTTGCCTTATGATCCTAAATGATAGCTTTGATGGGTAGAAAAATCTTGGTTGTAGATACTTACTTTTCACCACTTTGAATAATTTGTGCCAATCCCATCTGGCCTGCAAAGTTTCTGTTGAGAAATCAGCTGACAATCTTTTAGGAGCTCACTTGTAGGTAACTAACTGTCCTTCTCTTGTTATTTCTTCAAATAGGTTTTCAATTCCTTGTTCATTTTTTCTCCTTCTGGTACCTTTATGATGCAAAAGTTGGTATACTTGATGTTGTCCCAGAGGTCCCTTAAAATATCCTCATTTTCTTGGATTCTTTTTACTTTCCGCTGCTCTGATTGGGTATTTTCTGCTTCCTTATCTTCCAAATTGCTGATTTGATTCTCTGCTTCATCTAATCTACTGTTGATTCTCTCTAATGTAGCCTTCATTGCAGTTATTTTATTCTTCATTTTGACTGTTTTTTTTTTATGATTTCTATCTCCATTTTTATGTTTTCTATCTCTTTGTTGAAGTTCTCACTGAGATCACTGAGCATCCTTATAATCAGTGTTTTGAATTTTGCATCTGATAAATTGCTTGTCTCCATTTTGTTTAGTTCTTTTTCTGGAGCTTTGTCCTTTCATTTGGGACATGTTTCTTTTTCTCCTCATTTTGGCTGCCTCTTTGTGTTTGTTTCTCTGTATTAGATAGAGCTGCTACATCCCTCAGTCTTGGTAGAGTGGTCTTATGTAGTAGGTGTCCTGTGGGGCCCAGTGGCCCAATCTCCCTGGTTATCTGAGCCAGATGCTTCAGGTGTGTCCTTTGTGAGGGTTGTGTGTGTCCTCCTCATTTAGTTGAGCCTTGGTTGCTGTTTGCAGGTTAGGGGGAAGAATAGACCCTCAGGCTGATTGATTGTGAGGACTGGCTGTGACTACAGTGCAGGAGCTGTTGTGCAGGGGCTGACCCCATAGAGCAGGATAGAACAGGATGCACTTTAGCAAGGCTCTGGTGCCTGCAGAGTCTACCCTTTGAGGTGCAATTTGTGGAGGTGGTTGGGTGGTGTTCTGGTGTTGTCTGAAGCTGGCCACTGGGTGTGTTGGTTCTGGAGCCTTTTGAGAGGGGCTCTGCTGCTGGCCACTTAATATGATCTGTAGATGGTTGCTGCTGTTCTTGGGCTTGGAGGTGCCTGGGAGAGGCTAAGCTGAGAAGCAAGGCTGGCTGCCACTAATGCTGGGGTTAGGGCTGCTTACCAACAGATACAGGGTATGCCAAGGCCAGATGCTGCTTGTTTAGATTTTATGAACCTTTGAGAGATTTTAGGAAAGTCCACAGTATGAGCCAAGACAGACTATTTTTATGGAAAAGCCACTAGAACTGGCTTGGGTAGGCATGCAAGATGGGTGGGGTGGGATCTCAGCAAATCACCATGGTGAGACAAACAATGTTGGCTAGGTTGATGGAACTTCATATATAACACCTTCCTGTCAGTGCAGGCTGAGTGGGGCGAAGGATCAACAAAAGAACAACAGCTTCTGCCAACAGTTGTGTTTGGGAGAAAGCTGCCCCTACAGCCTTCACCCTGAAGCTAAACAACTCAGTTCTTCCCTATACTTCCCTGGCAACTATCAAGCCTCTGCCCCAGCACTAGAACTCAGAGCAAGTGAGTCTGTCAGTGAGTCAGTCCATGTTTGAGCTCTTTAAGAGGATTGCCTTGAACTCCAACAGCCCTCCATCTCTCAGCTGGTTTTCACAGCCAGAAGTTGTGGGGACTTCTCTTCTTGGCACTAGAACCCTGGGCTGGGGAGCCTAGTGTTTTGCTTGGACCTCTTGCTCCCCAGAGGGGACCTCTGCAGTTGAGATATCTCTCCTGATTTTTAATGGCCACACATGGGTTTGGAAACAACTCATTTCTTCTTTCAACCCCTCCTCCCATTCTCAACATGATTTCTTCTGTATATCTGTGGTTCAGCTAGACATTGGGTGATTCTCAATGATGTTCGTTTTATAGTTTCATTGTAATTTTGCTGTGGTTGTGGGAGGGGGCAAGCACAGCATTTTCTTACTCCACTATCTTGAGTGGAATTTTATCTTGTCTAGAAAGGCAGCGTAGTAGCTTTGTAGTCAGATGGACCTACCATTTACTAGTTATGAGAACTTGGAAAACTCATTTATCTTTTCTAAGCCTTGGTTACCTTACTATAAAATGAGCTATCTACCTTATGGAGTAGTTGTAAGGACTAAATGAGATAGCATGCATAAATATAATTAGCAAGGTATACATACCAGGTACTCCACAGATATTAATTCCTTTTCTTTTCTTCCACTTGAAGGTCAGGGTTTTGGAAAAGACAGAAGGATCTGGGATGAAAAGAACTGGCTATGCTGATATCAAAGGAAAGGACTTGGACCTTGTCTTAAGCTAAGATGTGCTTCTGGCAGGAGAGGATCTCTCTCTTTCTCTCTCTCTCTCTCTCTCTCTCTCTCTCTCTCTCTCTCTCTCTCTCTCTCTCTCTCATCTCCCCTCTTTCTACCTCTCCCTTTCTCCTTTCCTCCTTCCCTCTCCCTCTCTCTTTCTACTTCCCTTCTTCCTCTCCTCCTCCCTCTCTCATTCCCTCTCTTTCACACCACACACACACACACACACATGCACGCACACGCATGCACACACACACAGATGCTACTTTCTTTAAATCAGTTGTCTGATTTTTATTGTTCTCTATTGCCTCATGTGTTTTAAGCTTTGGCTAATTGGATCTTTGCTTGCATTTGTTGATGATTCGTGGTAACCCAGCCTAGATTTGTTCCAGATGATATTTCAAATTTGAAAGCTCTGTTATTTAAGCCCCGTGTTGGAGCATTCCTCACCCCCATTGAGTAACTAATCCTGATTAGTTTTCTTTGCAGGCTTTCTTTCCCTCAGCTGAATCATCACCAAGGACTGCATCCCTCAAAATCCTCCTGGCAAAATGCCACTCTCTGCCTATCTCACAGAACATTTCCATGGAGCTGGATCAAGTGGGCTGGATGAGACCCAGGAAGCTTTGCGCAGGTATGCCTTTCTTGCCCTGGTTTCTATGGCAGGACATGTCAGGCAGGCCTCATGCATGGATAGACTGTGTTGTTGATATTTACCTTCCTCCTCCCTTGTGACCCTCTAGTTTCCCAATACTCTTCCTTATTGGTACCTGAAAATCCACTGTTAACGATGCCTTGTATAGACTGCCCCCTCTCCATGCTCTTTTTTTAAAATGCAAATATCCCTATTTTGGGGGCCATTTAACTCTAAGCACTCAAATAACCCAGCTTTCAAAAGCTTCATTTTTCCCCTAGGTCCTCTATACTTAGTACTTTCTAGGTCTCGTAAGTTTCAGTTCCTCCTATCTACCTCTTTACAGTGCTCTTATATATACCTTCCTTGCCTCAAAAGGATCAGTTCCATAGTCCCCACCCTTATGGAGTCATCATAACCCTGCCTTTCTTGCCTTTTGCCTAGACTTACTCTCTATGAGTCTCAGTTCCTTCCTCTCCTTCACTGACCACTAACCATGGAAAACCCTTCACGGCTCAAGGCAACTTCATTTAAACCACTCAAAACCCAGAGGCTTCCCCCCAGGAAAACTAAGTTACCTTCCAGCGCTTCAGGGTACATCCTTTTAGATTCAGCGCACTGGTCCTGACTGCCAGACACTGGCAGTAAAGCTCCACCTTCTGCCATAACTGGGAGAATTTATGCTCTCTGACCCATGGGCCTAATACCATACCTTAACAGCCCCTGGGCCCCACCCCATTCATTTTTATAGACACATAATTTGCACGAATGCTGAGGACACATAAGACCTCACAGAATTCCTTTCCAAGTTTTCTATAGTCTATAAGTCCTGGGAGCCCTGGTTCCACTTCCTAATGCCCCAAACATTCCCTGAACTCCAATGGCTGCTCTAGATTTACTAACCTTCTTTTCTCTTTTATTCTCCTTACTCCTCTCATGGAGGACATGTAGGATGCTTTGACTTGGAGCTTATTTCCAACCTTGCAATTCCTTGCCAGCATTCCAGGAAGGTAGGAGCCAAAGAAATCACAGGCTCAGGTCTTTTGTAGCATCATTTTTCTAAGAAATATCCAGAAGCCAGGAAGGTGGTAAAAGAAAAGTAAAGAATTCTGAAAGCAGGGAGATAATCCTTTACTGTCAGAACTAGGAGGGTCCTTAGAGTTTGCTCAGTCCCCTCATTTTATGAATGGGCAAAGAAGTTCAGACAGGAGAAAGAGCTTGCTAAAAGTCATAAGTCAGTTCATAACTATTATAACTGAGTGCTTCAACTTTCTGACTTTCCACCACGCCAGAGTATGATTTTAACTCCAATTCTAGAGCAAAATCTTAAATGTTGGGTTGCCAAGCCTTGGTTCCACTCAAGCTCACCTATAGATTGGGATTGCCAGCCACCTCCTTTCCTTCAAGAAGGCTGCAGGTGGTGGGCACAAACCAAGGCAGCAGCAGATGCCTGTCATATTTTCTAAGTCCTCTGCCTGGAAATATGGCACTCTCTCACAATCCCCTGAGAGGTCAGGCCAGGGTATTTGAGGCAGAGTATCTTGTCATAGCTATTTCTCTCCTCCCTCCCTCTTAGTAAATGAACCCAATCCCTTATCCCTGGCAACTCAGAGACTTTTTCGCAGCTGCTAGTACTCCGCTGCCAAGTGCATCAGAGTGCCCACCAGCCTCCTGATTGTTCGGAATAGATGATAGCCCCTCGGAGGAGGCCCAGCAAAGCCAGGGTTAATACCTACCTTGGGGAGTGATCTGGGCTTATTTATAGGCCATGGGTGGGAAAATGTACTCCTGAGATCAGCACAGGTCCTGTCATCGCCTCAGCAACCACTCTCACCTCTGGGATATAAGTGGCTCCAACGTTGCAGCTATTCTTCTCAAGGCCCCCAACAGACACTTTGGCTAAAAATATTCCTAGGAAGGAGGATGACCTCGAGATCCCATTTGGGAAGCTGGTTGTCATTCAGCTCCTTTTATAACACTGACTCTGCTGGCAGTGGGATCCAAGCATCTCATTCCAGTATGTTTAGTACCTGCTTTACGTCCATCTTACTCAGGGCCCAAAGGACTTCAGTATGTTTTCTAGTGCTCAATCTCTGGCTTTATGTCTTCCTCCACATACACTCCCACCAGCCCCTTTCTCTCAGCTTCTAATCTGGATGTTCCCAGGGTAGACCAGTAGAGTATAGAGGATTAGCTTTGGAGTTGGACAGATTCTGGTTCAAATTTCTGTTATGCCACCTTGGGCAAATCGCATAATCTCTATGGACCTCAATTTCCCCATTTAAGGATTGAGATGCTGTGTAACATCTGACTTACAGGATCATTGTAAGGACTGAGTAAAATAGAATTAATTAATGTCCCTGACACAGTTTCTGACATGCAGGAGTGCTCAGTGATGGTAGGTTACTTCTCCCCTCTGCCCTTTAACAATTCCATATGCCCAAGGATTTTCCACACCCCCCCCCATGCACACACACATACACTACTGTCGGGCTCAACCTCAATCTGCCCTGTACATGAGCTACTTCCTTTCACTATTCACTCACTCACTCACTCATTCAACAAACACTTATTGAGTAAAATTCAAAGGTCAGTGGAGTTTGCCTTTTGAGAGCTTGATGTGCTGGAAGGATCAAAAGTTTTGAGGTCAGACACACTTGAATTTGAATCTTGACTCCCTCACTTATTAGATGTGTGACTTGGAGTAAGTCATTTTACCATTTTGAGACTCAATTTTCTTATCCGTAATATTAAGGTACCAATCTGAACCTCATAGGCAATGCTGTAAGGCTCAACAAATATAAAGGCGCTTTATAAGCTCTGAGATGGAAATGATAAAAATGGCAATAACAATAAACCACTTAGAGATAATAGTTGTGCCTTATACCTATTCAGTACCTTACAAGCAGGCATATCTCATTTTATTGTGCTTCGTTTTATTGTGCTTCACAGATGTGTTTTTTACAAATTGACTCTCCACTACAAAAAAATTACTAGTTGCTTTATTGTAATACTTGCTTTATTGCGGTGATCTGGAACCAAACCCAAAATATCTCTGAAGTATGCCTTTAGTTGCTGGTCTGTAAGTACTTGTTGATGTTCTAATATTAGAATTCCGAATGAAGTGTGTGTGGGGTAGAGGGAGGCTCTTCTATGTGTAAATACCAGGATCTCAGAAGCAGCCCCATTGCAGGTATACCCACAAGCATATCACCCTACATATTAGCTGAGCTCTGCTCAAACCACCCAAATCTTGGCTGATTCAGAAGCCTATTTTGGCGATGACGTTCAGATCATTTTCCACTGAGGCCCTCTCCCTCCTAGTAGGGGGTCACTCTGGGTTGGGGTTGATCTAGAGGGTTATAGGGTACAGCTAGAAGAACCTATCACCACTCAATTGAATGCCCCCAGAGCAGTTAAAATCATAAGCAATACAATGGCTTCTGAGCAGGTAAGAATAAACTGATGTATCTTTACCCATTATTTGAGTATTTCTGTGGTGATGATATCATTTACTCACATTTTATAATGGAGCCAGGTGTCAGAAGATCTGAATTCTGTTGCTGGGTTTCTAAGTGTACTTGTATGCAGTCAGTTCCAATTATTTCTCTTCTGTAAGCCTCAGTATCCTCATCTTGGAAATGGAGGCTGTGTTGTTTGGCTGTTATGAGAACACAGATTTCACTTACTAACTGGGTATGATTAGATATATCCTTGGTTTTACCTCCTCCCTGTTTTTTGAACACATCTATTGCTCACATTTACATTTAACAGGTGGAGTACAGAAAGGATGAAACTTTAAAGGTCTTTACATTTTCCTGGGAAAGTGGTAGGAAGGGCAAGAAATTAGAGCTATTGGTAGAAACAAGATTTTGATAATATTTGTATATTTAAATTAACCAAGATCTCCATGCCACCTAAGACTTCAAGTACTATTGTCCAGACCTAGAATTCTTACCTTGTAATTCCAGACAAGAGCCTGAGGTTTTTTCCCAAGATATTCCCTGAGCAATGTAAAAAGCTCCAGGGTACTTCAGATACTGTCTTTGGATTTCTTCTTGACTAATTTCAGCCCCCTCTTCCCATCACTGGCCTCATGTAAGTATAACTTTCCCTTCCATCTCCATCCCTCATCTTGGTGGTTCTGAGATGTGGACTAGGTTGACCATTAGCCAGGCCACTCTAAAAGTAGCTGAGGTCTGGACTCAGCCTGAAGGGTATTCCCTCACCACAGGTAACTTGGATCAGGGCTCCAGGAACCAGGAAATAAGCAAGTTAATGAGCTAAGACCTCTTTTTTATTTCCTTTAGTACTTACTGGGCCACTAGGACCATTTATTTCCTCTAAACTTTCCTTTTTCTAGACATATTGCAAGTATTGGCGCTTCTAATATGTGGATTGGAAGCAAGTTTATTACTTTTTAAAATATTTTCTTAATTTTTAATTTCAGTTGGTATACAATATTAGTTTCAGGTGTACAACATAGTGATTAGACATTTATATAACTTACAAAGTAATCACTCTGATAAATCTAGTACCCATCTGACACCATACATAGTTATTATATTGTTGACTGTATTCCTTATGTTATACTTTACATCCCCATAACAATTTTATAACTAACAATTCGCACTTCTTAATCCCTTCCCCTTTTTCACCCAGTCTCCCAACCCCCTTCCCATTTGGCAACCATCAAAATGTTTTTTATATCTATGAGTTTATTTGTTTTGTTTATTATGTTCTTTAGATTCCATATGTAAGTAAAATCATATGGCATTTGTCTTTCTCTGTCTGACTTACTCCACTCAGCACAATACCCTCTAGGTCCATCCATGTTGTTGCAGATGACAAGATTTCATTCCTTGTTTATGGCTCAGTAATATTCAAT
>NW_011889297.1:603491-629529 GCF_000151845.1 Pteropus vampyrus | reverse complement strand
TATATATATATATATACAACTTCTCTTTTATCTAGTCATCTACTGCTGGGCATTTAGGTTGCTTCCATATCTTTGCTATTATAAATAATACTGCAATGAACATATGGATTCATATGTCTCTTCGAAATAATGTCTTGGGTTTCTTCAGTTAAACGCCCAGAAATGGAATTGCTGGGTTCCTCTTTGTCTCATCTTATAACCTTTGTTTTAAAGTCTACTTTAGCTAGTATAAGTATTGCTACTCCAGCTTGTTTGTTTGTTTGTTTGTTTCCACTTTCATGAACATCTTTTTTCCATCACTTTACTTTCAGTCTATGTCTTTCTATCTAAAGTGAGTCTCTCATAGACAGCATATGTAAGGGTCTTTTTTCCTTATCCATTCAGCTACTCTATGTCTTTTGAGTAGAGCATTTAATCCATTTACATTTAAAGTAATTGTTGATAGATATGGAGTTATTGCCATTTTATTATTCATGTGGTTTTTTTTTTATCTTTTTTATTTTTTTTTTCTCTACTCAAAGAAGTCCCTCCAACATTTCCTGTAATACTAGCTTGGTGGTGATGAACTCCTTTAGCTTATTTTTGTCTAGGAAGCTCTCTACCTGTCCTTGGATTCTAAATGATAGTTTTACTGGGTAGAGCAATCTTTGTTGTAGGTCCTTGTTTTTCATCACTTTGAATATTTCCTGCCTATCTCTTCTGGCCTGCAAAGGCTCCATTGAAATATAAGCTGACAGTCTAATGGGAGATCTCTTTAGGTAAATAATTGCTTTTCTCTTGCTGCTTTTAAGAGTCTCTCTTTGTTTGTAACTTTTGGCATTTTAATTATAATGTGTTTTGGTGTGGGCTTCTTTGTTTGGGACTCTCTGCACTTTCTAGGCTTGTATGTCTATTTCCTTCACTGGATTAGGGAAGTTTTCTGTCATTATTTCTTCAAATATTTTTTCAATTCCTTGCTCTCCCTCTTCTCCTTTTGGCAGCCCTACAATGCAAATGTTGGTACGTTTGATGTTGTCCCAGAGGCTCCTCAAACTATTCTCATATTTTAGATTCTTTTTCTCTTGTTGCTGTTTTGATTGGGTATTTTCTGCTACCGTATCTTCTAAATCACTAATTCAATCCTCTGCTTCACGTAATCTACTGTTGATTCCTCCTAAGATATTATTCATTTCAGTTATTGTATTCATTTCTGGCTGGTTCTTTCTATGTTTATCTTTGTTAAAGTTCTTATTGAGTTCACCTTCTCTTCCCATAAGTTCATGGGGCATCCTCATAACCAGTGTTTTGAACCTTGCATCTGGTAGATTGCTTGTCTCAATTTTGTTTAGTTCTTTTTCTGGAGTTTTGTTCTGTTCTTTCATTTGGGACATATTTTTTGTCTCCCCATTTTGGCTGCCTTCCTGTACTTGTTTCTATGTATTTGGTAGAGCTGCTACATCTCCAGGCCTTGGTAGAGTGGCATTAATTAGTAAGTGTCCTGTGGGGCCCAATGGCACTGTCTTCCTGGTCACCTGAGCCAAGTGCTCCAGGTGTGTCTCTTGTATGGGTTGTGCATGTGCCTCCTGCTGTAGTCGAGCCTTAGTTGCTGTTTGCAGGTCAGTGGGAGGGACTGCCCCTTGGGCTGATTGTTTGTGAGGACTGCAGTGACTACAATGGTGGAGCCGTTGTTACAGGGGCTGATCCCATGGAGCAGGATTCACTTTATTGGGGCTCTGGTGCCTGCCCACTCTGCCCTTTGGGTGTTTTGTCCTCAGATGTAGCCCCAGGTGGTGCTTTGGCTCAGATGGAAGCTGGCCACCAGGCATGCAGACCAGGTGTGCCTCCTGGGAGGGACCCTGCCACAGGCCAAGTTTAGCCGCAGCCTATGACCTGCCTGAGAGCACCTGACATGAGCCACCAAACAATCCGCAGATGGCCACCACCCACACTGGGCCTGGATGTGTCTCGAGAGGCCAAACTGCAAACTAAGGCTGGCTGCTGCTGGTGCTAGGCTTGAGGCTGTTCAGCATGAGCTATGAGCCATGCTGAGGCCAGGTGCTGTTTGTTTAGGTTTTGTGAACCTTTGATAGATTTTAAGAAAATTCGCAGCAAGAGCCAAGACAGTCTATTGCATGGAAAAACCCCTGGAAGCAGCTTGGGTGGGCCTGTAAGTTGAGTGGGGCGAGATCTCGGAATCACCAGGGCTGAGTGACCAGTATTAGCCAGGTTGATGTAGACTCAGATGTGGCAGCTGCCTGTGTGTGCATGCCAGGCAGGGGAGGGATCAAGAATTGAATAATGTTTTCTGCCAGCACTTCTATCTGGAAGAAAGCTGCCCCTTCAGCCCTCACTCTGAAGCCAGACAACTTAGTTTCTCCCTGTATTTCCCTGGTGCCTTTCAGGTTGTTGCTGCAGCATTGGAGTCAGAGCGAGTGAGTCCATCAGCAAATAAATTTGTGCGCAGGCCCCTCAAGGAGATCATCTGCGACTCCAGTGGCCCTTCATCTCACTCAGCCACAATCTCTGCTGGTTTTCACAGCCAGAAGTTATGAAGACTTCTCTTCTTGGCAGTGGAACCCTGGGCTGGGCAATCTGATATGGGTCTGGGACCCCTCGCTTTTCCAGGGAAAATTCCACAGCTGAGATATCCCTCCTGATTCTCAACTGACACTCACAGCCTGTTCCATGTTTCTGCCCCTCCTACCAGTCTCAAGGTGGACTCTTCTGTGGGTCCCTAGTTGTAGGACTTCTGTTCAGCTAGATTTCAGGCAACTCCCAATGACAGCTGTTCTATGCATGTGCATGCCTGTCCATATAAGCCTATATATTCATCTTTGCCCATCTACAAGCCTGTTAAAGTACTTTTTCAATGCACATATGGGTGTTCCTGAGTACGATGGCAATGTTTATTTTTAACTTAATTCTCTGTTTGTGTGTGCATGCCTGTGTGTATGTGCGTGTTCTCCATTCTTTTGTCTGAATGTGTCTTTGGGTGTGTTTGACATCTGGTGCTTTTTTGTATGTGTTTGGATATATGGGACTATCTATTTGCATCTTTTGTTTGTGGGTGTGTACAGATGTGTCTATATGTCTGCATGAGTCAGTCTATCTGTGTATTTGAACGTATAGGGCTATAGCTCTGTGGCTATGGTGAGCAATGACAGCTGAGAATGCAACCCCCAGAGATATCTAGCCTAGTGCCTTAGCTTTCACTACTACCACCCTCCCACTAGAATATTTCTACTCAGAAACAGGCTTCTAGCCACAGCAGTTAGCTCTGTTTCATGGCAACCATCATCTAGATACTCTTGGCCAGGGAGATGTGTCATGAAGTTTTTTGTCATTGTTGTTTTTGTTGTTGCTTTGTTTTGTTTTGTTGTAGTTTGGGAGCTGCAAAGTGAGGCCCAGAGTAAAAGGTTTGTGGCACTCTATTTGTCTTCTTCTGTTTCCTTCCCCTGTTCAGTTGCCCTCTTCCCAGCCTTCCCTCACTTGAGTTACTTGGTCCAGACTCAGGTTGGTTAATTCTTTCTTATACAAAGGGCACCAACAGGCAGGTCTGAGAATTTCAACCAGGTCTCCATGCCGATTCTTTTGATTCATAGAACAAATGATCGGCATTTTACTAATTGGTAATTTATATGGGCTCAAAGATGGCAATTAGTCATTTGTAATAAGGCCCTTTTCCTGGGGAAGCTAGCCTTTATAAGGCCCCAAGAAGTGAAATCCAGGGAAGCAGTCGTAAATGATAAAGTATCCATACTCAATGGTTTAGAGGAGTGTTGGGGGTTACTAAGAGAACCTTGGAGGTGGGAGGCTCCATGGCAACCACAGGACTTGAAACACTTAGCAATAGTTTTTGCTGCCCTGTTTGGCCCTTTGTTCTCCTATGATAATATAATAATAGTAATAATAATAGCTTAGATCTCCAACAATTTACAAAATGCTTTCAAATCCAACAGTTTGTTTTACTTCATGGCAGTCCTGTCAATAAATATCACCTTCTCCCTGCTATTGTACATGAAAACTCTGAGGCTCAAAGAGGGGACATGACTTACCTAAAATCACCCTGATGATAAATGGTAGAGCCAGGACCCAAACCTTCTGTATGACTCCAACTCAGGATATATTACCTAGATCTCTGCTCTGTCTATCTTTCACAACCCTGGAGAATCCAGAGTTGGAAGCAAAATGCTTTTTCAAGGGACTAATCCAAAGTAAGTCAGAAAGAAGCATTTGATGGTAGGCTACAATATTCAAGACTCCTTAGAGAGAGTAGAATTTGAGCTGGGCCCTGAAAGATACTAAGATATTAAATAGGCAGAGCAGAGGCAATTGGTAAGATGGTAGGTGCTATTACAAGGAGAGAGCCATTCTCCTGCTCCCCAGGGAACGCTCGATTCAAGCTTTTCTCCTATTAACAGTGCCAGAAGTCAAAGGGAGCTACTTTTTACGTATGTGATACCTTATAGTAAAGAAAACTGTTAAACGCTTAATTCCATTTAATTCCCACAGCTACCCTAGGGATACTATATTAGCTCCACTTTTCAGATGAGAAAGTGAAACTGACAGAAAAGAAAGGAGTTTCCCAAATAAAAAAGCAAGTTGATAGCAGAGTTAGAGTGGGCTTTCTCATGGCTCTAAGCCCAGTGTCCTGATACTTATTCTCACTTGGAGAAGATGGCAGGTTATCTGGAGTAGGTCTTAAAGCATATAAATCTAGCCATATTGTGCTTCCACCACCCATACCATCTTCTGCTTTCTCTAGGGTCGCAGCTTGGCTGGCCTTGACATTGGCAGACTGAGCATCAGCTGATGACCTAAGCCAGGGAAACATGCTATGACAGTGGCCCCATCTCACCAAGTCAGGAAGCACTGGTGGGAATACACTAGAGGCAAAACCAGTACCCAGGCCCCTAGTGCTCTGAGGGAAAAATGTCATTGGCTCCCTGTCAGTGATTTCTCTTCTCTTCTGTAACCTTCATGGGTTACCTGTCAAAAAGCCAACCAATCTTTCCCCCAGAAGTTAAAATTAACCAGTTTTTTTCCCAAAGTGACACTGAGGAGACATTTTCCAAAATAAATTTATTAATCAAGAGAAATTGCTTTAGAGGAGTTGAGGAGGGTGAGTCTTGAGTTTCAGAATCCAGTCTATTTCCCTCAACTCTGAATTCTAGGCAAAGTCTTCCTTGGATCTGGTGAAATTTTTCTTTACAGATTAGAGATTCTGATCACAATAATTTAATTGTTGAACTTTTTAAACTACAGCCACATATGTTATCTCATTGGAGACTCATACCCTGGGAAGACAAGGCAGATATTGTTGTCCTTATTTAACAGAGGCAGAAAATAAGTGTCAGAGAAGTTAAACAATGTGTTTAAAATCACCTAGATCAGTGGTCCCCAACTTTTTTGGCACCAGGGACCGGTGCTCCTATGAGAATCTAACACCTGATGATCTGAGGTGGAGCTGAGGCGGTGATGCTAGCGCTGGGTAGTGGCTGCAAATACAGATGAAGCTTCCCTCACTTGCCCACCACTCGCATCCTGTTGTGTGGCCTGGTTCCTAACAGGCTGTGTACCAGTACCAGTCCGTCGACAATGGATTGTGGACCCCTGCCCTAGATAACTACTGGCAGAACCAGAATTGAAAACTAAGTGTCTTAATAATCAGGTCTGTGGATTTTAAATTTTCTTTTTACTACATCTACCTGGATTACCTTCATGGACTTGGATTTTAAAGCTCCTTTCTTCCTGAAAATCCAGATCATTTTTGGTCAGCTTTATTAATGTATAATTTACATATAATAAAACTTACCAAATTTAAGGATACAATTTGATGTTTTGACAAATATGTATAGTCATGTAACCACCAACACAATTGTGATATAGAACATTTGTATCACCCTAAAAAGTTCCCTCATGTTCTGTCCCTCCACTCTCCTGACAACTACTGATCTGCTTTCTATTTCTATAATTTTGCCAGAATTCTTAGACTGATATTAATTAGTCTTCAAAAAGTTGTGAAGACAATAATGATCCCTTTTCTGAATCTTGAAAATTTACAGAGAAGTGAAATGATTTTCTCTAAGCAATCCAGTAAGTTTGTTTATTCATTTATTTAGTCATTCAGAAAACAGAAACTCTGTCCCAGGAACTGAGATGAATGTTGGGATACGGAATTTAAAAAGACATCTGTGCTCTCAAGGAATTCACAGTCTAATTAGGGGAGAACCATAAGCTAATGAGGAATAAGAACAATGTGATAGGTCCCAAAAAAGTCTTGAAAACAGTTCTATAGAAGAATTGTGCTTCATTCTGTTTGAAGAAATCAAAGAAACAGACTGGATCCCAAATCCCTGAAGATGTGTTCTAAAATAATGAACAAAAGTTCTGAAACAGGTTGGGAGGGGGGGCAGCTGAAAGGAATAGGGTTTGAGACCTCTCTCCAGGCTAAGAGAAGCCTATTTCCAAGCCAAGAGAGGCTAAAAGCATGAAGACACTAGGCTTGGAGAACTGCGAGATGGATGAATTAGATGGTAGACATTCTAGTAAAAATTCAAAAGAGCCTTAAAGGGCAAAGTTCCTAATGGGCTTGATAATAACCCTCAAATCAAATTGGGAACTTTCAGGAAGTGACTGATAATTATCTTTTAAACTCTGATATCTTGGGGCTTTCAAGAATGTTGGGAGTTGGAGAAAAGTTCAGTATTGAGAGCAGCTTGCACTTCCTTGCTTGGATGATAGAGATAATTTATCCCAGGGACCTGGAGGATCTTGCGCCATTTGCATTTTCCAAGGAGGGCAGGATCAGTAGAGGTTGCTCTTCTCAGCCCTAACTTTGGCTATATATCATGAGAGCTTCAGATTGTGGGGGACTCAGAGCTAGGATTGATGTATATGTCATGAAATTGTTATGCTGTCAGCACTGCCATAGCTCACTATGAACTTTAGAAATAGGTGAACCTCACTGTCCCAAAATCCAAAGAATTTTCTGAAGGAGAAGCTTTCCTCACCCAACCACTTGGCACAAGGCTCAGAAACTAGGTTCTGGAGTCAGACAGATAGGGATTTCTATCTCCAACTTGACTGGGTTAAGGAACTGAGAGTTTTGTTCTGTTTTGTTTTGTTTTGTTTTGTTTTGTTTTGTTTTGTTTTGTTTTGTTTTGTTTTGTTTTGCTTTGCTTTGCTTTGCTTTCCTTATACAAACCAATTCTATGATTTTTTTTGACATGAAATGAGTGTCCTACAATTCAATTCAATTCTGACACTAACTACACAGAATTAGCTTCAGACTGCACAGATTTAAGAGATCATTCTCACAAGACTGCCCTCACTTTAGATAATAGTGGCAAGTATTGGGTCTCTGGGTTACTCACACTTCTGGCTACAAATTTGGAGGTTCCCACTACCCACAGAAAGTTTGATAATTCACTATAACACCTCACAGAACTCAGGAAAGTGCTTTACTTATTATTACTGGTTTATTATAAAGGGTACAACTCAGGAACAACCAAATAGAAAAGATGTAAAGGGCAAGATATGGGGGAAGGGATGTGGAGCTTCCATGCTCTCTCTGGGTACACTATCCTTCCAGCACCTCAATGTGTTTACTAACTAGGAAGCTCTCCAAACCCTATTATAAGAAGGGAGGGGTTATAGAAGTTTCATTGTGTTGGCATGGTTGGTTAAATCATTGGTTTCAGATGATTGAACTCAATCTCAGGCCCCTCTCCCGTCCCTGAGGTGGAAGAGGGCTGAAATTTCTAACTCTCTATTCATATGGTTTGATCTTTCTGGTGACCAGCCCCAATCCTGAAGCTACCTAGTGACCCCCATCCACCAGTTCTCTCAGCATATAAAAGATACTTCTGTCATTCTGGAGATTCCAAGGGTTTTAGTTCTCCTGCCAGGAACCAGGGACAAAGACTAAATATTATTATTATTATTATTATTATTATTATTATTATTATTATTATACCACAGGACTCAAAGACCCCTTATGATGGAAAGCCATAGAAAGAGTACTAAATTAGGAATCAAGAGCTCTGTACTCTAGCCCTGGCCTTGGGTAACTTAGGGGCCTATCACTTCTCTTCCATTCCCAGGCCTTAGTTTCTTCCTCTGGACATAAGAAAGTTTAACTGAATGCCCTCAGAGGTCCTTTCAGCTTTAACAAAGGCATGTTCTAGTAGCTAAAGTGATCCCCCCATATCTGTCCTCATAGATCCATGCCCCACCTTTATCTGATTTGCTCAGGAAATGGGTTCTCTAGATTCATAGCAAGAGCAATGTCAGACAGAGAAAAATCATTGGAGATGTTCTTTTCCTTCTATGCGCTTAGTCCCAGGGCTGGGACTGGGGTGAGGTAAGTGAGGCACTTGCCTAGGGCACAAAATTTAAGGGATGTCATAAATACTCAGTAATCAGGATAAATAATATTTTAACACAATATATTTTTTAATTAATTAATTAATTTTTATGGTGACATTGGTTAACAAAATCCAGTAAGTTTCAGCTTAACAAAATCCAGTAAGTTTCAGCTGTACATTTTAACAGTAAGGCATATATATATATATATATATATATATATATATATATATATATTTACATTGTGTGTTCACTTCCCATAGATTTCTTTCTGTCACCATATATTTGACCCCTTTTACCCCATCTACCTTCCCCCTCCCCCTTACCCCTGGTAACGACTAGTCTATTGTCCATGTCCATGAGTCTCTGTTTGTCCTGTTCGTTTGTTGCTTTTTAGGTTTATATCCCACATATAAGTGATATAACACAATTTTTTAGTGAAATTAATGCAAAAATCCACATTTAACAAAAGATCAAAAATTTAAATAAAGACAGGATCGGTATTACTGATTTTTCCTTTTTCTTTGGGCTCCAATATGGCTGTCACAGTACTTCTCAACCCCCTTTTATTTCTCCCCAGTAGACAAATATATCTCACTTAAGGATCCAAGATGGAGCTGGATTTCTGAATTTTGGTCGTTTGGGGCTGTTTAGCATGTTAGGTTTCGGGCCTGCTCTCTAAGAAAAGTGATTAGTATATAATAAGAGCATAATGCTTAAGAGTATGGCCTCTGGAGCTAGATAGCCTGCGCATGAATGTTAGATCTGCTACTTATTTATTACCTGTGTGACCTTGGACAAATTACTTAAACTTTCTGTGTCTCAGTTTCCTCTTCTATAAAATAGAAATAATAACAGTATCTACTGCTTAGGGCTGTTCTGAGAGTTAAATTAATTAATATATATGAATATCTAAGCAAGGAATCTGGCATGTGATAAGTGTGCAGTGAACATTTGCTCTTGTTATATTTAGGAAGAATTTTGTTTAAACATCTTGAAGATTTAGTAGTGATACTGCAATAGATAACTGAGACAGATTGTTGGGTCATCCTTCTTGCTGTTCTATAAAGCTTCTGAAAAGACTTGGGTATAATGTTGCTTGAGATAGAGAGATGAAGTGCCTGACTCCTGAAAGTTGTTTCCATTTATTATGATGCCTGTGACAAAATAGTTTTTAAATTTGGGTTGATAACTACTATTTTGTATTGATCTATCCAAACTATCCATGGAGTGATCACCTGTTTCCTACACTGTGACTTTAGAGCCACTCTAGGCAGCATAGCCAATAGAATTTCCTTGAGGTTCTGGAATAGTCCCATGCTCTACTACCTCCCGAAGGAAGCTATAGAGGTGTATGGGGGCATTGCCCAGATGCAGAACTCTCTAAAGCCAGAATATGCCTAGGATTAATTGATTTGTTAGTTAATTTATTCTCATCTAGTTGATAAGCACTACTTGAGTGCCTACTTTGTTCCAAGTTTTGTGCTGAGCCCTTGGGATACAGGGAGGAGTCATATCCAGTCTCTTCCCTCAGCTCCTACTCTAATAGTGGGGAGAGACATGATCTCCTCTAGCTGGAAATCAGTCCCTGCTTCCCAGTCTGTATTAGGGTTCTCCAAAGAAACAGAACCAATACATATTTATATTTATATACACATATAAAGAGATTTGTTATAAGGAATTGGTTCAAGTGATGGTGGAGGCTGGCAAGTCTAATTTGCAGAGTGGGTCAGTGGGAAGAGAGAGGCAATGTTCCAGTTAGAAGGCCATCAAGGAGGAAGAGCCGAAGTTCCAAATAAAGTCTGAAGTCAGTCTGCTGGAGAATTCTCTCTTTTTTGAGGGAAGGTCGGTCTTTATGTTTTATTTAGGATTTTAACTGATTGGATGAGGGCCACCTACATTATGGAGCTGCAGATGAGGGCAATCTGCTTTACTCTACCTCTTAAAATGTCAATTTCTTAAAAAAAAAACACTCTCCAAGAAACACCCACACAAACATAGTTATAACAGAATAAGAAGGAATTTCTTATGATGGTTATAGTCCTCATTGCTGTAACTGGCCACATTATCGCAGTTGGTATTATAAACACCTTCTTCCACTATCTATTCAGTATTCCCTTTGTCTTCAGCAAGCACCTCAAGTGATTGTGTTTTTTCATTTGATGGGGTGACCCAAACCGTCATTTCTGAAGGGCCTGAGCTATTGATAATCCTACCTGGTTTGAGCTGTAGTTTTCCATTGACTTTAGTCACAGAGCATGACAATAATAAGAGATACCTAAAATAATCACCTGTATCTTGACATAATCTTTCTTACTTTCATTGTGAAGTAACAGTCCAATTTCTTCTTGGTAGTTAGGATTAGTCACCCCAGTCAGCACAGTAATTCCCTTCTTTGCCTGTTAATTTAGAGGCAAAATTTAGAGGACCTAAATAAAAACTGTATGTGTGCTATGAACTCCCAGATGATGAGTTACATCTGACTGGTTGGGGAGGGGACAGAGGAGGTAATTCCTGAGAAATTTCATGGAGAGTTTACTTTTGAGCTGGGCCTTGAAAGAACCTCTGTAAGCCCAGTGCTGACCAGAGAGGCTGTGGAGGTGCTTCCAAGGGAGGAATACAAGGCCATTGATTGAGCAACCACTATGTGCTCTGACTTTGCCAAAGTACTTAATGCTCATGCTTAATTAAACTGAGAAATCTGAGAAGGTAGAACTCAATCTCTTCTCTTGTCAGGACCCAGTGTCCTACACTTTCTCCTCTCTCCATCACGGTGTACTTTGGCGAAAATCTCAGCATTAATCCTCCTTTCTCCAGGCAAAATAGTGGCCACCCAAAGATGTCTTTGTCCCAATACCCAGAACCTGTGAATGTTACCTTATATGGCACAAAGGACTTTGTAGATGTGATTAATGTATGGATCTTGAGTTCATGGGTTAATTTTGTATTACCTGTTTGGGCCCAGTATAATCACAAGAGCCTTTATAAAGGCTCCAGCCAGCAGGCAGGAAGAGAGGCTATTTCAGAACTCTTGGACAGACAAGCCATTATTATACATGCAGGACATTTCAGCTGTTATGCATGACTGTTGTCAGCTGATGTGCCCAGCATGTCACATCTATTAGTTTCATGATGGAGGTATTATCACAGTACCTGGTTGCAGCCACTCCAGAGGCCTTATCTATGTTGATCCTACAGTAGCCTATGTGGCCTTCATGCCAGGCCTGAGTACTGTAGGCAAATGAGGGTAAGAACACCAAGAGAAATCCCACTTAATGCCTTGCATTACAAACTCCTTACCCCCACTTTCATCTGAAATGATACATTCCTAGTTCTTGGATTTCCCCAGCACTGCCTCCCACTCCCAGCAATCCCTACTCCTCCCTCAGTACCACTCATGGCTATTCAGGCTCATCTTCATCCACTGCCACTTGGTCCATGACATCACTTATATTTTATTTATTTTCCTTTTTCTTTTTAGTTGAAATATTTAATTGAGATAATCGTTGATTTACATGCAGTTGTAAGAAATAATATGGAGAGATCCTATGTACACTTGTCCCAGTTTTCTCAATGATAATATTTTGAAAACTGTAGTATAATAGCATAACCAGGATATTGACAGTGGTATAATTCACCAATCTTATTCAGATTTTACAAGTTGAACTAAGATTAATGTATGTATAATATCAGTGTATGTTTAATTCTACACAATTTTATCACACTCATAGGTTCATATATCCTCTACCACAGTCAAAACAATTGTATCACCACAAGGATCCATATCTCCCTCCTGCCATTACCCTCAACCCTTGACAACCATTAATTTGTTCTCCATTTCTAAAATTTTGCCATTTTGAGAATGTTATAAAAATGGATTCATATAGTTTGGGATTGACTCTTTTTACTTAGCATAATTCCTTTGAGATCAAGCCAAGTTTTTGCATGTGTCAGTAGTTCATTCCTTTTTATTGCTGAGTAATATTCTGTGGTATAGATGTACCACCTGTTTAAAGATATAAGGGATATTTCCAAAGTCGGGCTATTATGAATAAAGCCTCCATTCACATTCATATATAGGTTTTTTTTCGTGAACGTAAGTTTTAAGTTTTCTGTGGTAAATGTTCGAGAATGCAATTGTTGAGTTGTATGATAATTACATGTTTAATTTTGTAGGAAACTGCATAGGAAACTGCCAAACTGTTTCAGAGAGCAGCTATGCCATTTACTTCCCTATTAGTAATGTATGAGTGTCCAGTTTCAGTGTATGAATGATCAGTTTCTAAACATCTTCACCAATATTTGATGTCACTATTTTTTTTTTAATTTTAGCTATTCTGATAGGATATAGTGACATCTCATTGTGGTGTTAATTTGAATTTTACTAACACCTGATTATGTTGGATATCTTTTCATGTGCTTATCGGTCATCTATACATCCTCTTAGGTAAAATGTATCTTCATGTCTTTTGCTCATTTTCTTTTTTGATTGTTTGTGTTTTACTGTTGAGTTCTGGGCATTCTTTACATATTGTATATACTAGTCCTTGGTCAGACATGAGGTTAGCAAACATTTTCTCTGAGTGTGTAGCTTGTTTTTTCATCCACTTCACACAGGCTTTCACAGAGCAAAAGTTTTACATTTTAATGAGCTTCAATTTGTTGACTTTTTCCATTTATGATTCATGCTTTTAGTGTTGAGTGTAAGAATTCTTTCTGAACATCTAGACCCCCAAGATTTTCTTCAATGTTTTTTTCTAAAATGTTTACAATTTTATAATTTACATGTAAATTCATGATCCATTTTTAGTTAATTTCTTTATAGGATGTGAGGTTTAGGTTTTTCTGTTTTGCTTTGTTTTGTTTTGTTTTGTTTTGTTGCCTATGGATAGCCACTTATTCCAGCATCATTTGTTGAAAAGGCTATCGTTGCAATGGATTGATTTTGCATCTTTGTAAAAAAAATCAGTTGGAAATAGTTGAGTAGGTCTATTTCTAGGTTCTCGGCTCTGTTTCATTGATCAATGTGTCTATCCCTCTACCAATATTGTTCCCCTAAGATTGTTTTAGCTATTCTAGGGCCTGTGTCTTTCCATATATATTTTAGGATAAGTTTGACTATGTCTACAAAAAGCCTTTCTGGGATTTTGCTTGGAATTGCATTAAATCTATAGATGAACTTAGAGAGAAATGACAGCTTAATATGATAAAATTTCCAATTCATGAATATGGTATGGCTTGCTATTAATTTAGGTGTTCTTTGATTTTTTTAATCAGCATTTTGTAATTCACAATGATTCTATGCTCTGTCATCCATTGAGTCCAAGTTGTTTTGTTTTGTTTTGCTTTGTTAATTTTAGTTAATGTATTTTTTGTTCTATAAATTCCATTTGGTCTTTTTTTACAACTTCTGTTTCTTCTCTGACGTTTTATATATATTTATAAATTTTTTTCATTTTTAAAGAGATTTTGTAATTGCTTGTTGAAGCATTTTTATGACAATTGCTTTAAAACTTTTGCCAGGTAATTCCAACAATTTATTCCTCTTTGTGTTGGCACCTGTTGATTTTCGTTTCTCATTTAAGTTGTGACTTTCCTGATTTGTGGTATGATGATTCACTTTCCATGTTTCCTGGACATATAACCTATTATGCTTGGCAATTCCGGATCTTATTTAAATACTTTCTTTTAACAAGGGATCATAATGTTTAGGTTTAGCACACAGGTTGTGGCCTAGTTTTGTGGACTTTGGTTCAAATGACATTTTAGAGAGCCTTTGTGGTACTATATTGGTCTGCTTCATTTATCTAGTAATTTTGGAACAAAGGGGTTTCCTGTACTGGGCTGCTTGTTCTGGTGTGCCTCCTGGCAGCCCAGTATATCTAGTAGAGAATTAGATTCTGAGGCCCATGGTGACAAAGAAACTTCTTCAGCCCAGTGCTCATAACTGGATCTCCCTACTGATGTTCACCAGCCACTCTGGTTTTTGTGGGAAGGAAAGGCTATTCTTGGATTTGTGGGAACACAGAGGCTTCCTGAATAGGCCACTGGCTACAGCAGAGTCTCTCTTGTTTGTTCTGTGGTTCTGCCTCCCTGTCTGCCCTGGTATCCCTCTCTCTCTCTCTCTCTCTATTTTTATTCTTCTGCCCCTCATTATTCATCTTTTTATTATTTTATTTTTTTCTAATTTTATTTTTTTTAAAATTATAGTTAACATGAAAACAGTATGGAGATGCCTCAGTATCTCTTGGGGTGGTAGGTAATGTCAGGTTCAGTGGAAAAGAATGCTTCACCTGGCTGCTTATTGTCAGTGGGCCTCACCATCTATTTCTTTCTTACTGGTTCTGTTTGGCTCACCAGGTGATTTTGGCAGGACACTACTTCAATTCAGGGAAAGAATGACTCTACCTGGGCTACTGTCTGTTGCTAGATTGAAGGTAGATCATGAAATGCTCAGTTTGGGCTACCTTCTTATGTTGGATGAGGGTATCATAAGATGCTCTGCTCCTGTATTGTTCTTTTAGTCCTGTTATCCCTAATCAGATTATCTTCCTCTTACTACCTTTCAAAGTTCTCCTTTAGTTGCCTCCTGTGTTATTTCCAGGGTTTATAGCTGTCTTTAGTACAGAAGCTCTTGGAAAAGTATGTCAGTATAGTCGAGTCCAGACTAAAAGTCTATCTTACATATATTTTCAAACCTGTAAATAATTCACAACTCTGTCACTGAGCCTCTCCCTCAGTGAAGCCCCTTCTCCTCTCTGATTGTTGCTGAAGTCTCTCCCTTTCTTGAGGCTCCTTCTCACTGAACCCTAATCACTCACAGAACTTTCATTCCATGAGTCTCCCTTATCACTGAGCTCCCTTGTTCTTATTGAGCCATCTTCTCTACTGTTTATTGTTTCCCTTTCCTGAGGTCCTGTCCCTTCTCTTAACCTTCATTTAAACATTGATCCATCATTCCATCATTTACTCTAAACCCATGGATTGTCCACATTGACTCACTAAAATCTTCCATTTCTCTTTCTTTTCATCCCATCAACTCCCATGCCTTCCAGGCTTAAATTAACCTTGTCTCTCAATTAACAACGTCATGACAGAGCCACAATGGTGCTTCTTACCTCTCATATAGCCCTAGTTACCTCATGTAGCAACCCCCTTTTCCTCAGCCCCTATCTATCCCTTTAATCTCAAGCCCCTCACATATTCTTAATTCCGCTATACGCCACTGTTCCCTCTATCCCACATTTGCATTTTTTCCCATTGCTGAACCATCACTGTTATGTGCAAAATCCTCCTTTTTCTCTGGCCCCAGTTACCTCCTTCTTGCCCTCTTCTCTAACTCCCAACTTTTTTCTTTCTCACTTAGCCCCTGGCCCCCTGTCAGTTCCTTATCTTTTATCTGTGGCCCTCTTCCTTCTTCAAGCTCCCATCTTCTTTCTAAATTCTTGTATATTTCCTATGCCCCCATCTTCAATAACTTTCTCTACCGTTTAACCTCTCTCCCTCTCTCTCTCTCTCTCTCTCTCTCTCTCTCTCTCTCTCCCACTTTGCTTCTGAAGACAGGCTTCTCTTTCTTTTCACTGGCCAGCATCATGGCCACTTATCTCCCAATCCTACCGCTTAGTTGAATCCACTGTTAGCCCATCCTTACCATTTTTCTCTAGATGCTTAGTCCCTGTATCTGCTAGTATGGGAGTAACATTTAGACATCTATTTTTTTGACAATGCTTTTGAGAAAATAAGATAGCCATAGCTTCTGAAACACAAATCCTCTTTGCATTTTGACAGCCAGGCAGGTATTTTCTACCCTGCTTTTCTTGAGTTGTTCCAGGATTATTATGTACTTGTGTGGGGACAGCAAGGTATTCAACAAATGCTAGTTCCATCCCTTCCTTTGACAAGTTTCTTCTAGCCCATGGTACCTGAAGATTTTGCCTGGACCTTTGGGAATGTATAAGACAGTCCTTATCAGTTGATCTCTGGATGTCAGATGGAAGCAGAAGCCAGCCGCAGTGTTGGAGGCAAGGGTCCATGTCTCCCCTGGCTTCTCTTTTTCTTTCATGGGCCAATGTGGAGTGAGTTGGATAGGCCAAATTCCTGGGCCAAGCCTGGCTACTTTTTGGTGGCATGGTGACTGCCAAAGCTATCAGCACTCTTAGGAGAGCCTCTTCCCTTTGTATGCCCTCCCCACTTAAGAGTCTACACCACCTGATCACTCTGAGTATGCATGTGCAGGCACACATACTATGCCTCAGAAGTTCAAGAGCCAGGATTTACTGCTGCAGTTTTAGAGGCAGCCACTTCCTGTTGCAGAGAGTACATCTTTTCTGTCTTTTGGTCAGTGGGTCCTACCTTGGTTCTTGAGTCTTTAGAATTAGCCAAGGGAGAAGGGGCATGCAGGTGGGGAGAGAAAAGAGAACTCTTGAGTGTCAGAGCTGACAGGGCCCAGACAAACCACGTGATCCAACAGCTTTGTTGAACACCTGGAGAAACTGAAGTTCAGACAGGGGAGGAGACTTACCAAGTCAGTGACAGAGCTAAGGCCAGAAGACAGGTTAGTGCAGGAGAGAGTCATCCTTGTCCATCTTAGACCCACTTAGGTCCCTCAGGCTCCCATTTCCAATGGGGCTTTTGTTGATACCATAACAAACATAACAGTTATATTGGAGGCCTCTCAGGAATTGGGGACCAAGTGCTTCTCTTTCTGAACAAATGGGCTGTTCCCCTGGAAGCAAGTTAATACTGTGGCTCCTTTGTTAGTCTGTGGGCCTGTTCAAAAGCCCAAGGACAGCTTGTAACAACACTTCTGCTGTGGAATTACTGAGAGAATGAGTAATATGGACAAATAGCTGAGTCCATGCAGACGCAGGTCTCCACTGGCATCCACAGGTATACTTCTCTAGTAATAAGGACTGCTATTAAGTGCCTTTTGTATACTATGAAATCTACATGCATAATTATATTTCATCCTTATAATAGCTTTATTAGGGAAGCCTGATCGTTTGTCTTTATTTCATAGATGAAGAAACTGAGGCTCAGAGAGGTGAAATGACTTATCCATGGTCACAAAGCTAGTAAGTGGTAAAGTTGGGATTTAAATCCACATCTGTCTACCTGGTTCCAAAAGCCATGATTTTTTGAGCTGTTAACCTGTAGATACTTTGCCTGAGCCCCATGACTAGGCAGACAAAGGGTGGGCCTTCAGGATGATGATACAATAACAATGATGATAAAAATTTAATATTTGTGCTTGCCTTTTCACATCTTGGCACTACACTAGGCACCAGGGGTACAGAGATTATTCAAACACAACACAGAGTGTTCCCTCAAAGTGCTCACAGTCTAATTAGGAGGAGTAGGGATGGTGGATAGACATATGATGAAATAAGATTTAGAGAGCAGTAGAGGAGCCCATTAATTAATTTGTGTAAGTTGGCATGGACAATGGCATTTGAGTGAGATTTTGAGGAATAGGCGGAAGTTTTCCAGCTATAGAAAGTGGGTTGGTAGGGACAAACTAGTAACAAGCATTCTAGGCATAGGGAACGGCCTAAGTAAAGGTACAGAAGAATAGAAATCTATGATTTGTTGAGGGAGCAGTAAGTCCCATGAGAATGTTAAAGAGTTGGGAAAAAAAAAATCATGCTAGCAGGTGGCCATTACTTAGCAACCTATGTTGCTTTCCCAAACCAATTAGGGGTTAATGAAATTTTTAGTCCTGAGCCTGGATCATCCTGTGTTGTCCGTGGGTGACCTAGGAAAGGTGCATGGATTAATAAACACTTGGTTTATGATGACCTGGTCAGTGGGAGAAATAGCATACCTGTGCCAGTTCAGTGGATCTCCTATGTCCCCAACTCAAATCTTATATGACATGATCTCAGTTCCCTCTGCACAGTCTTCTCTCAGTTTGCACTCTTTCTTGTAATTGCAAGAAAACCAAAAACCATATAGTCTTTACTACTTTATCATGCCCAAGTAATTTGCTGACTCACATGTGAGACAATATAAGATAATGTTTTACAGTGTGGACTCTGAAGCCAGACTGCTTGGATTAATTTACAACTTGACCTAACACTTCTTAAATGTCAATAGCTTGAACTTTGACTAACTATTGAACCCGGACATGCCTCAGTTCTTTTTTACACTGTAAAATGGGGATAATAATACTATCCTTCTCACTGAGTCATTTGAGGATTAAATGAAATAATACAAAGATCTTAGAACAGTGCTTGGGATATGTAAACATTTGGTAATATTTAGCTATTTTTATAATTATTATCAGTGTTGTTGTCTGAGGATGTCCACCTAATTCTTCTAAGTCAATAGTTATTTCTGCCAATAAAACATGTACAGTATTACCAAAAACTTTATATTATTCACCACTTTCAAATATTCTGATGGATAGAAAATTCTTTTAGACTTATTTTGTTTTACTTAGCTATCATCATATTCATTTGTCACTGCTCAGCTTAACTGCCCTTTGAAAAAACTATCCTAACTGGCTGACACCACCTCACCCTGGTGATTCTCTGAGACCCCGCCAGATGGAACTTTCTGGCACACCCAAGGCACTTCCATTGGCTTTTCTGTACAAATGGCCTGTCTTAGCTCATGCCATGGACTTTCTTAAAATTGCTCAAAGGTTCACAAACCCCAAACAAGCAACATGTGGCCCTGGTGGGCCCTGTACCTCTTGCTAAGCAGCCCAAGCTTAGCACTATCAGCAGCCAGCCTCAGTTTACAGCTTAGCCTCTTCCCAGGCACCTTCAAGTGCAGCACAAGGGGCAACCACTTGCAGATCACTTTCTAGCTCATACCAAGTGGCCCTCAACAGGGACAGGCAGTGGCTGACCTTGGCCTACAGCTGAGCCCCTTACAAAAGACTCCAGAACAAATACACCCAGTGGCCAGCTTCAGACCACACCAGAGCACCACCCAACCACCTCCACAAACAACACAAACAAGGGCAGACTTGGCAGGCAAAAGAGCCCCACTAAAGCAAATCCTGCTCCATGGGGTTAGCCCCTGCACAACAGCTCCTCCACTGCAGTCATGGCCAGTCCCCAGAAGCAATCAGCCTGAGGGTTAGTCCCTCCCATTGACCTGCAAACAGCAACCAAGGTTCAACTACAACAGGAGGGTCACACAACCCACACAAAAAACACAGCTGGAGCACCTGGCTCAGGTAACCAGGGAGACTGGGCCACTGGGCCTCACAAGATACCTACTACATAAGGCCACTCAACCAAGGCGGGGAGATGTAGCAGCTCTACTTAATACATAGAAACAACCACAGGGAGGCAGCCAAAATGAGGAGACAAAGAAACATGTTCCAAATGAAAGAATAAAGCTCCAGAAAAAGAACTAAACAAAATGGAGACAAGCAATTTTCCAGATGCAAAATTCGAAACACTGGTTATAAGGGTGCTCAATGATCTCAGTGAGAACTTTGACAAAGCGATAGGAAATATAAAAATGGAGATAGAAATCATGAAACAGAACCAGTCAGAAATGAAGAATTAAATAACTGAAATGTAGACCACATTAGAGGGAATCAACAGTAGATTAGATGAAGCAGAGGATCAAAACAGCAATTTGGAAGATAAGGTAGCAGAAAAGACCCAATCAGAACAGCAAAAAGTAAAAAGAATCCTCAAAAATGAGAATACTTTAAGAGACCTCTGCAACAACATCAAGCATACCAATGTTTGCATCATAGCGCTACCAGAAGGAAAAAGGAGAGAACAAGGAATTGAAAGCCTGTTTGAAGGATTAATGACAGAAAGCTTCTGTAACCTGGTGAAGGGAATAGACATATAAGCCCAGGAAGCTCAGAGATTCCAAAACAGCATGAACCCAAAGGGACTCACAGCAAGACACATCATAATTAAAATGCCAGATGTCCAAGACAAGGGGAGAATCTTAAAAGCAGCAAGAGAAAAGCAATTAGTTACCTACAAAGGAGCTCCCATAAGACTATCAGCTGAAGCTCTTATTTTCCTTCACCTTTTATTTCTCACCAGAAACTTTGCATGCCAGAAGGGATTGGTACAAAATATTCAAAGTGGTGAAAAGCGAGGACCTACAACCAAGATTACTGTACCCAGTGAAGCTATCATTTAGAATCTAAGGACAGATAAAGAGTGTCCCAGATAAGAAAAGGCCGAAGGAGTTCATCATCACCAAATCAGTATTACGAGAAATGTTGGAGGGGCTTCTTTAAGAAGAAAAAGAGAAAAAAAAAGATTAAAAATATAAATACTAAAGTGGCAATAATTCCATATATATCAACAATTACTTTAAATGTAAAATGATTAAATGTTCCAATCAAAAGCCATTACCATATGATACGACAATTCCACTCTGAAGTGTATAACCAAAAGTTTTGAAAGCAAGGGCATAGACAGATATTTGTACACCAATGTTTATTGCAGCACTATTCCCAATAGCCAAAAAGTAGAAACAATCCAGTGGCCACCAATAGACGACTGCATAAAAAGTAGACTACACATACAATGGAGTATTATTCAAACATAAAAAAGCATGAAATTTTGATATATGCTCTAACATGGATAAACCTTGAAAATATTATGCTAAGTGAAATGGGCCAGACACATAAAAACAAATAGTTCATGATTCCATTTCTATGAAGTACCTAGAATAGGCAAATTCATAGAGACAGAAAGTAAAATAGAGGCCCAGGGGCTGGAGGGAGGGGTGAATGGGGAGTTATTGTTTAACGGGTACAGAGTTTCTTTTTGGGAAGATGAAAAAGTTCTGGAAGTGGAGAGTGGTGATAGTTGCAGAGTATTGTGAATGTACTTAATGCCCTGATTTGTAAACTTAAAATGATTAAAATGATAAATATTATGTTATGTGTATTTTACCACAATAAAAATGATAGTGCTGAAAGACCCCAAATTGCCAAAGCCATCCTGAGAAAAAAGAACAAGGTTGGAAGCATCACTCTCCCCAACTTCAAATTATACTACAAAGTGACAATAATCAAAACAGCATGGTACTGGCAGAAAAACAGACACACGGACCAGTGGAACAAAATCGAGAGTCCAGAAGTAAACCCATATTTATATGGATAAATAGTTTTCGACAAAAATGCCAAAAACATACAATGGAGAAATGAAAGCCTCTTCAATAAATGGTGCTGGGAAAACTGGAAAGCCAATTGCAAAAGAATGAAACTAGACTGTTATCTATCACCACACATCAAAATTAATGCAAAAATGGGTTAATGACCTGAATATAAGACCTGAAACAATAAAATGCATAGAAGAAAACATAGGAATGAAACTCAAGGTCCTTGGACTTAAAGAGGATTTTATGAATTTGACCTTAAAAGCAAGGGGAATAAAAGCTACAATTAATAAATGGGACTACACCAAACTAAAAAGTTTCTGCTTAGCAAAAGAAATCATCAACAAGGTAAAAAGACAAACATCCGAATGGGAAAATATAGTTGCAAGCAATGTCTTCTGATAAGGGCCTAATAATTCAAAATATACAAAGCACTCTACAACTCAATAACAAAAACAAACAAACAAACAAACAAATGATCCAAACAAAAAATGAGCAGAGGACTTGAACAGACACTTCTCCCTAAAGAACATACAAATGGCGAACAAATATTTGAAAAGATGCTCAATATCTCTAGCTCTTAGGGAAATACAAATCAAAACCACAATAAGATACCATCTCACACCTGTTAGAATAGCTATAATCAACAGGACAAGTAATAACAAAAGTTGGAGAGGATGCAGAGAAAAAGGAACCCTCATACACTACTGGTGAGACTGCAAATTGGTACAGCCACTATGGAAAACAGTATGGAGGTTCCTCAAAAAAATAAGAATTGATCTACCATATGATATAGCAATCTCTCTATTGGGTATTTACCCCAAAGACTTGAACACCCATGTCCGAAAAGGTATTTCCACACCAATGTTCATAGCAGCATTATTTACAGTGGCCAGGACATGGAAACAAATGAAGTGTCCTACAATAGATGATTGGCTAAAGAAGCTGTGGTACATATATACAATGGAATATTACTCAGCCATAAGAAGAGATGTAATACTGCCATTTGCAACAACATGGATGGACCTTGAGATAATCATGCTAAGCAAAATAAGCCAGACATAAAAAGTTAAAAATCACATGATATCACTTATATATGGAATATAATTGTAAAACAACAAACAAAAGACAAATAGAGACTCATGGACATGGACAATAGACTAGTGGTTACCGGAGGATTGGGGGAGATGGGAGAGAAGTTAGATAGATGGGGTAAAAGGGGTTAAATATGTAGTGGCAGAAAGAAATCTATGGGAAGTGGACATGCAATGTAATATGTGTGTGTGTGTGTACATATATGTATATATATACCTTACTGTTAAATTGTACACCTGAAACTTACTGTATTTCGTTAACCTATGTCACCATTAAAAACAAACAAACAAACAAACGAACAAATAAATAATTTTTTTTGAGTCTGTACTAACCTTAGAAGTTAAGGTATTCTAGAAATAAGAGCATGGGCTTCTTTATTGAATAGACCTGCATCTAAATCTAGACCTGGTAATGATGAGCTGTGTAACAACGGGCAAGTCACTCGACCTCTTAGGGCCTCTCCTTTTATTAAGCCAAATAAAGTTAAGAATATTTACTGCCTAGGCTTATTTTGAAAATTGGAGAAAACAGTGTATGTGAAAAGAATTAGCACAGTGCCTGATATATAGGTGCCCAATAAATGTTAACTTTCCTGTTTGTCCCCTTTCCCTCCCCCCACAAAGAGAAGAGTTTTACTGTTCATCTAAATGGTAATTGGACCCACAGGATTTAGCTATGCAGGAAAGAACTCTAATTCCAAAACATATTTGTTAGGGCCAACTCTAACTCATCTCTTAGACAACCCAGAGAGTAAGAAGGTGTGTTTACCTTTAAGAAACTCAAAGCCCAACTAAGAAGATGGGAAAGTCAACTTCTAATTATGGGCATGTTATGCATGCCATAGGTAAGGTAGGGACAGAGCATTCAAGAGCATGGGGAGAGGGAAGACTGGAGGATCTACCTAACTCTAAGTTTTGCTTTCTTTCAATAGACTATAGCTATACTTAGATAAATACTGAATACATTAATTTTATGATTTTTGAAAAGAAATATGTAACTGGAGACTATTTGGGCTGAACTAACAATGAGTCATATTTTTAATAAAACAATGATGATAAATTAGCTTGATAGAAAACTAATTGTGTAGGAAATGGACAAAATTTCTTCTCTCTCTATTTCTTTGTTTCTTTGTTTCTTTGTTTCTTTGTTTCTTTGTTTCTTTGTTTCTTTGTTTCTTTGTTTCTTTCTCTCTCTCTCTCTCTCTCTCTCTCTCTCTCTCTCTCTCTCTCTCTCTCTCCCCCTTTCTCTCTCTCTCTCTCTCTCTTCTTTCCCTCTGCCCCTTCTCTTTTTTACAGGAATCTTCACCTAGAGGAAATTAGCCTCTTCAGACCATAGCCCAGTCACCATTGTTCAACTTAGGGCAGAATCCCACACTGTTGCCATGGTGGCTGGACGAAAAGCCTCTCTCTGGGTTCTAGTCTGGCAACCCTAACTCTAGTATATCAGGATATACATCCCAGAGTGCAGGGATAGTCCAGAAAAGAAGAGATTAAGAATAAGTTTAGAGGGTCAGGCAGAGGTGGGAGGCAGAGAGGCTAGGAAAGATGGAGTTTCCATCTCCCAAGTGGTAATTTAGGAGAGCCTGAGTAGAAGTCGAGGTTTTTAATGATGAGGAAAAAGATACAGGCTTGGGAGATGGAGGTACAGAAAAAGTAACCACATTCATTTGCTGTAAGAGTGTATAGTAAAGCTATTAATCCCAAAACAAAAATTTGTTTTAAAGTATGCATATATATTTTTCTATCTCATATCTCTCTATATGTTCCCACCTCTCTCTTCCTCCCTCTCTCTACTCTTCCCTCCTTTCCTCCCCCTCCACCACTTTCTCCTCCATCTTTATCTCTCCTTATTTTGGGAAAAAGTTCTGGGCTTGCTTAGACTTTTCTTGGCTTTTCTTTCTTTATTTCTCTCCCTAATTTGCCCTAGTTACCACAGCTTTTAAATGTCAACAGGTGTTTGGTGAATATCAAAACAAATATCTTCCACATTTGCTTGTTGAGGTGATAGCCTTGACAGATGTCATGTGCAATCCTATTATGAAGGTAGAAAGGATTGTCTAATGTGAAACAAACATACTAGTTAGGGCCCTGGTAAATCCCACCCCATCCCTCCCCCAGTCCCAGTTAACTGCATCTTTTTTGTCTCTTCATTCTTTAGTTCTCATTTTCCTTCTCTTCAAAGCCTTTTTGCTACTTTTGTTGTTTTTTTTTTAATTTTCCTTTATCCTGTTCTATTCTTTCTCTTGTTCTCACATTCTCTCAGCCAGTCTTTCTTTTGTCCTTCTTCCTCATGCTCACTTGCTTACTGTGTCTGTCTCTCCTACCTAACTTTTCCCTACTTGCTTTATTGTTTTTTCCCACTCTTTCTCTAGCTTGTGGATCTTCAGAGTCTTTCTCTGAGTCTCTGATTCTTCCTCTGGAGTCTACTCTGTCTCTGTCTCTCTTCTGTCTGCAGTAGCCAGTTAAGATTATGGAGCAGTGGGTTTCTGAGGGGCCTTTGCATCATTACTGCTCATCCTCTTCCAGGCTATTCTTGCTGCAATCTGCTCAAAAAACTGACCTTCATGAAAATTCTGCCCACACACTGGCTCCAGGGGAGAGGGAGTGCAGCAGAGACTTACTGACCTGTCAGTTAGAAGGGAGCACAAGTCTTATTATCATATGATTAGAAGATAAAAATTGCAATGACAAGACACATCAGTAGTACCACTGTGTCTGGAGCATAACAGTTCATTTTTATACATTTTTATTTAATTAAACTATTACAATAGTTTGTACACATCATCTTTAATCCTCTGGTTTGTTTTTTGAAGCTCAGCCTGGTGAATCCATTGTTAGAACAGCCCATACTTGTCATCTGTCAGCAGGAGGAGGGTAATTGAGGAAAATGTGTGTTGTTTTAATTGGAAGAGACAGGATAGGGAGTGAGTGAAAAAGTTGGTTCAGAGTTTTACAGGGGGTGTTGGGCATGGGCAGTAAACGAAAGGCTTTGGAAGTGGTGAGAGTTGGAGGTTAGGTGGAAAGGAGATGAAGATTGAAAGTTTTGCTTTTGCAGCAGTCTTGATGTCCAAGAAAGTTCTAATACCAGAGGAGAGTTGTTTTGTCCTATAACTTATATAACAGCCTGTGTAAGATTGCTGGCACTGCCTGATGCAAACAGAATGCCTAAGGAGTCAGTCCATCTCAGTGGTCCAAACCCCTAGAAAAACCTCTACTTTCCAATATACATTCCTTGATCCTAATATATTCCCTCCTGACCATCCAGCAGGTACTACCACCTCTGACTCAGCTTCCAGTTATTCAGCACCTACTATATGTCAGGAACTCTCTGGGAGATACTTATTGGTATCTGCATTTTACAGATAAAAACGAAAAGCTCTGAGTGGTTTAGTAACTTGCTCAAGAGCACACAGCTAGTAAATGAGCTAATATTCTTTGAATTGGCATAGATAACCAGAGCCAAAGAGAATAGCTGTGAGTGTGAGTGTGTGTGTGTGTGTGTG
>NW_011889297.1:599959-601926 GCF_000151845.1 Pteropus vampyrus | reverse complement strand
TTCAAGCAGATATTTGTCTCTACCTTGACTATTTTCCAGGATCGTTAGGAAGTTCAGATGAGTGGATATCCCTGGAACATACTTAATATGGTTACCCCAGGTGTGGTTTGAGAGATGAGAAAGCCTGATTGGAGCAAAGTGGGTGTTGCTAAGCAGTGCCTCTGGAAGTAAGCTAAGAATTTCAGATGATTCTTGGTAAAGACAAACCAAAGAACCTGCTCAGAAACCAAGACAGAACAGCCCAGTAACAATGAAATAAACTGCATGAAAATTTGAAAGTAAAACTCTTGTAATTTCACCATTTTAGCATAACAATTTTTATTTCCTTCTATTATGTCTAAGCTATTGCTTCTATTCTTAGGTATTTTTATATGGATGCAATTTATCTATTCCTTTAGTAAACACTTCTGAGTACTTATTCTCTGCCAGGACCCATACCCAGTGCTGGTGCAACAGAGATGACTCAAACACTGCCTAGGCCTTCCACTGACTTGGAGGGACAGATAGGCAAGAAGCAAATGATAGTAATATAAAATGATAAGTGCTGTAATAAAGCAACGTATAAAGGACCTTGCAGCCATAGATGAGAGGCTACGTAATTTTGTATTTTGCCTTTTTTGAATTACCTATACTTTTTCTCCCTCTGTTGCAATACACTTGATAATTAAGATCCTTTTCAATGGCTGCCTAATATTCCATTGAGTTAATGTTCCAAAATTTACTTAGCAAAAATAATGGAAAACAATCTCAGCGACCAATAACAAGAGTGTGGCTATTATTGCAAATGCTGAAAAGAACTAAAAATGCAAAGCAATCTGATCACTGGAAGAGAAGCTTCCCATTGTACTCCATACTCATTAGAGGACTTTATTTAGTTCTTGGCTCCACATTTGAAGGTAGATGAAGAGAGAGTGAAGAGAATGTTGAAGAGAGCCACAAAAGGCATTGGAAAATAATACCTTCAAAGAAAGATTAAAGAAGCTAAGATTGTTTTACTTGGAGAAGAGGAGACTGTGAGACCATTGAAAAATGGTCTTCAAATGCATGATCAATTGTCCTTTGTCTTCAGAGGCTGAAACAGGAGAAAATGGATTATCTTTAATATGAAGAATTTGAGATAAATATAAAGCAACATTCTTGACATTGAGAACTGTTAAACTTTAATATGAATGAGAAAGAGAGGCCTTGGAACTTTTTTCTTTAGAGCTCTTTTACATAAGATAAATTTCTGCCTAACTGAGAGAGTAAAAGAATGCACCTGAAATTACACAGTGGCTGAAGTACCTCTTGAAGGTTTCTTCTCTCTCTATCAAGTCCATAGGAAATGGGGAAATGTTCCTCTCTTGCTTATCATCTGGTTAAATTTCCAAGACGATTCTTTAAATATAACTTAAATATTTAAAGTTGTAGTTCTAGTTCACTTTATCATTTTCTGTTTTCACAGAGAACAGTTTTCTGTAATAAAACTAGCTTTCGATTCGGTAAAGTATTAAGTATCCTTCTACTCTTCCCCTTTGTCTTCTCCAGCCAACTAATTACAACTCCTTTAATTTTTCTGCATTGGTTGATCAGCAGGCAAGTCTTGTTTCAGGACAGCAGTGGACCGTGAACAGAATGAGGTTTATGCCCCACTTGAGCATGTTTAGGCAGCAAAGGCTAGCCAAGGGCTGTTCTCAGCAAGGAGCCGGCCCAATATATAGATTGGCCAATTCAAAGGCCCAACAGCCTGCTCCATAGTCAGCCCAGTAGAGAATGGATGCAAGTGACAACGCGCCAGCCCCAAGGTACCCAGTTCCAGCTCAGGGACTCAAATTAGCAGCAACTGTCTTACCAACTAGGAAGGTGTACCTGTTTTAAGAAGTAAATATTTCATTTATGCTTTAGAAGAGAAAGTGAGCTTGGCCACTGTCCACGCCCCCCTTACACACACACACACACACACACACACACACACACACACACACACA
>NW_011889297.1:595576-598122 GCF_000151845.1 Pteropus vampyrus | reverse complement strand
AGAGAGAGAGAGAGAGAGAGAGAGAGAGAGAGAGAGAGAGAGAGAGAGAGAGAGAGATCGAGAGAGAGATTGAGAGAGAGAGAGAGAAACAGAGAGACTGTGTTAGGTCTTAGATTTGAGGCAAAGTTACCAAAACTCCCTTGCTTCTCCAGAAGGGATACAAAATGTATTCCTGCTGGTTTTTGTTACTGTATGGTAATTTCTATAGAAGAACTGAATAAGATACTGCCACTAACTAAACATCACAGTAATTAGTTTAGTTTCCTTCTTGAAGCAGGTTGAGGGGTTCATATAGCTCTGCAGTGATGCCAAGGAAACATGGAGTAGAGTTGCCAAATTCCTTGTTATAAGCTCCCAGTGAGCACTACTTCACCATGCTCAATGCTCAATGGCCTTAGACAGCCTAATCTGTATCCTTAATTTGAGGGTTCCATTTACTTGGCAGAGCTGAGATCCATTTTGATGCTCCAGGTCATTATTGGAGCATGAAGGATTTCCCCTTGACTCCAGATCATATCCCAGTCATCTTGGACAGATCATCTGCTAGCCTTTGACACAGCCAGTGCTGCCTTCCTCACATCATTCTCATGAGGACCAATTGAGTCCACAAATGTGAAAAGTGTTCTGTAAACTTTAAAGTATTGTCTGGATGGAAAACATCGTTATTGCCAGTTTTAGCATAAGTTCAGGCTTTTTATCTTAATTTGTTATTGAGTTCTCACCTCATACCTGGAGTGGAAGTACAATGTTGTAGTTAAGAACATGAACTCTGGCAGATTGGCCCAGCTTCAAATTTCAGCTCTGCAACTCACAAACTGTTTGACTGTGGCAAGTATTGAACCTTTCTTTACCTCCATTTTCCCATTAGTAAAATTTGGTATCTGCTTCATAAGGTTATGGTGTGAGGATTAAATGTGTTAGACACTTAGAACATCCCTGGCACAGAGTAAGGGTTATATAAATGTTATATATCATATACATTTGTTAATATTAAGGGCAGTGCTTTGAGACTACAGTGGTTTATGTTCCCTCCACTGTTTTAACCAGATTAAAACAGGTTAGCAAAGAAGATGGTGATGGTGAGAGGAGAGATATGGTTTGACATAGAGTTAGAGCTGAGATAACACAATTCTGGGCCTAGAATAGAGGTCAGACACATTCAGAGTGACTCCTACAGGCTGAGGGCAGCATATACTTGACTTTAATTATTGTCATCAAACAGGAAGTCAAGCTACAGATATCAAACTGCCCATCGTGGCTTTCTATCCCTTTAAGGCGATATGTCTAAATGGGGCTCAAGGAAGGGTTAGTCAGTAGTTGATCCTGGAGCCTGGGCTAGATCACTAACTGGAGGGAAAGCTCCCACTCTTTTTAATATAATGCCAAGGGCCTGGGTTTTACAGTCAGACAGACCTCTATTTGAATATAAGCCATTCACCAGCTGTGTGATCTTGGAAAGTCACCTTACCCCTCTGAGTCTGTTTCTTCCTCTCTAAAAAGTACAGATAATAATCGCATTTATCATAGGTAGATTGATTTACACATAGTAGTCTTGCAGGAAATATTAACTTTTTATTTGTACCCCAAGCTGCCTTTTCACCCAGCAACCACAAGGATTAAGTAGGGACAGGCTTGGTTGCATAGGGAATCTTGGGGTCATTATATCTGCAGTTATGCAGTCCAATAGTTGGTGGCATGATGGAATATTTATGGGGATTGAAGTCAGAGACCTGCATTCTATACCTAATCTACCTTTTGCTATCTCTGTCACCATTGACCTCTTTAAGCCTTTGTTTCCTCATCTTTCAAGCAGATATTTGTCTCTACCTTGACTATTTTCCAGGATCGTTAGGAAGTTCAGATGAGTGGATATCCCTGGAACATACTTAATATGGTTACCCCAGGTGTGGTTTGAGAGATGAGAAAGCCTGATTGGAGCAAAGTGGGTGTTGCTAAGCAGTGCCTCTGGAAGTAAGCTAAGAATTTCAGATGATTCTTGGTAAAGACAAACCAAAGAACCTGCTCAGAAACCAAGACAGAACAGCCCAGTAACAATGAAATAAACTGCATGAAAATTTGAAAGTAAAACTCTTGTAATTTCACCATTTTAGCATAACAATTTTTATTTCCTTCTATTATGTCTAAGCTATTGCTTCTATTCTTAGGTATTTTTATATGGATCCAATTTATCTATTCCTTTAGTAAACACTTCTGAGTACTTATTCTCTGCCAGGACCCATACCCAGTGCTGGTGCAACAGAGATGACTCAAACACTGCCTAGGCCTTCCACTGACTTGGAGGGACAGATAGGCAAGAAGCAAATGATAGTAATATAAAATGATAAGTGCTGTAATAAAGCAACGTATAAAGGACCTTGCAGCCATAGATGAGAGGCTACGTAATTTTGTATTTTGCCTTTTTTGAATTACCTATACTTTTTCTCCCTCTGTTGCAATACACTTGATAATTAAGATCCTTTTCAATCAGAGAAAAGCAAATTTTGGGGGTGCTGGCTGAGCCAAACTTCTTGGATTCAAACCCCAAT
>NW_011889297.1:491525-595526 GCF_000151845.1 Pteropus vampyrus | reverse complement strand
CAGCTCTAATTTTCTATAGCTTTTCATTACTTCAGGGATTCCACTGAGAGTAGCATAAGTGCGTGTGTTGGTGGGGAATGGCCTTCTCTCCACACAGCACACAGATTGAGAGTCACCATGGGCTAGTAGCTTTTTGCCAAGCTGAAAGAAAGATTCCTTGGTACTCTGCTAAAAACTGGCAGAATAATTTTAGTCTCATTGTTGAGAAAGTATTGAGATCTGTAAGATGGCTTCTCTGAGAGTGGTTTCTCTTGACGCAGGAGATGAGAACTCTCTACCTCCAATAAGAAGACATTGCTCAATAAACAATATTTTTAAACCAAAAAAAAAGTATATTAGTCTCCGTGTCATGTCAAGTTACCTTGTATATGAAGCCAAGTCTATTCTCTTGGTAGTTTCCTAGCCATATTTTTACTTTACTACTAGAAGTTCAGTTTTCAGTAGCATGAATTAATCTATAAGCAAATGTTTGCTTAGAGCCCTCTGTGTGCAATACAATGAGTTGAAAATTTAGCTTCCAGAAAGAATAGAAATAGTAAAGTTTAATCATCCACAAGGAGGGAAGAATGGAAGTAGACAAGACCAAAGAACATTTTTCTGGAATATTGTTAGGAGTAGAATGATTTCTGCAACTCTAACTTTCACAAAATAACTTTCTAGTTAATGAAAAACATTGTCCTCTACTCTCCAGTTTCCTGCTACCTGCTGATTACCCACAGGAAAAGGAACTGAACATCCATTAGAGAAAATTGAAGTATTCTCATCTAATTGTAAAGTATAGTGAGGTTATGCTGGTGGTTTCAAACTGGAATTTGTAAAGAAGAGGGTTTTGGTACTGTGCAGGATATTAGCCTCAAACTAGTTGGCCTAGTCTAGAAGACCTTATCAGGTCTCAGAACATTACCACAGACTAAATAACAGGAGGCACTGGCTGTTTCTTTTTTCCCTATGACCATTAATAAGCCCTTATTTCCACAGTACTTAGGTTTACATGTATGCATCTGCTATCTCATAAATCTTCTCACTAGTCCAGGGAGGGAGGGAAACAGGGCTTTACCTTCCCCTTTGAATAACTGGGCAAAGATGTAGAGACAGGAAGTAAGTAACTCAAAAGGTTATACAGCAACTGAGGGCGGTGGCTGAGAATGGAGTTCATATTTTCTGACTTTATTCTTGACATTCTTGCTAATCTTAGCATCCAAGTATACTGAAAATTCCTCCATGGTCTTGTTCCCATTGAGCCTTATGTTCACTCCTACAGCAGCTTCTCTATACTGCCTCTCCCCCAGAAACTTCCCAACCATCCAGAATGTCAGCATCAATTCAGTACCTCTCAGATCACTCTCAGATCACTATTAATAATATTGTAAGAAGTGGAACTTGAAGGAATTTAGCAGTTGGCCAGTCTTAAAAATCTCCTCTTGCCTTTTAAGATGCACGTCTAATGTCATTAACGGGTTTTTGATGGAATCATCATTGGCATGTTGGGTGAAATAATTTTTTATTATATGGGTTGGTCCTGTGCATCTCAGGAAGTTTTGCATCCCTGTTCCCATTCCACTAAATTCCAGTAGAGCTCCCCAGACTGTGACAATGAAAAATGTCCTCCCTCCATTTCTAAACACTCTCCCATATGTTCTATTGAGAAACATCAGTGGCTTGTTGGGGGTAGGAAATAGGCAGGAGTTCTCTGAGGTGCTGGAGTTTGCTGTGCCTTTCTTGAACCTGGGCTCTCAAACAAAATGGGGTCTTAGGACTTGTCTCTTGTGAGACTAATTCTGATATTATGGCACTCTATACTCTTAACTTGGACATTAACTCCCCAATTTGCTTGTGAGACTTCATGGAAACTGGACATCTTTTCCTTGGTGGTTCATCACTGAAAGCAGCCTATAAGCAGTCCATGGAAAACAGTATGGTGTAGTATAAAGAACAGAGGTTTAGTGGCCAGACAGACATTATTTAACTCCAAGCTCTGCTACTTGTAAGCTGTGTAACCTGGGAAAGTTACCTTAACCTCTTTGATCCTCAAGTTTCTTCAGCTATAAAAATGAAGGTAATACCTTGCTGGGTTATTGGGAAGATTAAATGAGTTAATGAATACAAAGTACAAAGTATATAGTAGGCCCTCAATAAGTGTGGTTTACTTCTCCCTATTAATTCCAAGGAGTAGGTTCGTCCTACCCCTGGTTAAGAGTGTAGAGTGCCATATTACCAGGTAGGTAGAAAGAGTAAGTCGTCACAGAAGCTAAGGTGGAAACACTAAGAAGTGCTTCTGATTCTGAGGAAAATAAAAGATCCTATATTTTAGGCCCAGCTTCCTCAGAATCTTCTGGAAGAAGACTGAGGCTTGGCTGCTATCCACAGACATTTCCAAAATTGGCTTTAACCTTGACTGGCAGTGAGGTAATTACCTAAATTCAGTTGGCATATTGTTGATGCCCTGTAGGAGGGAGAAAGGGATATCTTTGAAGTAGAAACCTCAGGGCTCTTTATGATCAAGTAGCATTAACCATTTGAAGAGGAAATTATATTGAGCTTCCTCCTCATTTGTTAAGCCTTAGTTTGTCTGTTTTTGTCCCCCCGCAAACCATATAAGGACTAGTGGTTCAAGCTCGGGTAGACAAAAACAAGATCAGGCTCTTAAAATTAGTTATCAGAGCACTTATTGCATTCCAGATACTGTTGCAAGCACATTACATATATAAACTCATTAATCTCACAATGTCCCTTCGAGGCAGGTACTGTTTTGTTATTCCATACATAGGAGAGCAGGCATACAAAGGATAAGCAATTTGCCCCAGGTCATATTATAGCTAGTAAGTTGTACAGCAAGAATTTGGGCCTAGCAGCCTGACTCCAGAGTCCATGTCTTTTGTCATTCCATGCTACCATCTCTATTTAGAGTGTTAATTAGGAAGTTAGAGCTAGAAGGAACCTTCCTTAGTGATCATCTATATTATTTTTCTTCTAGTCCATTTTACAGCTGATACACCTGAGGTTCAGGTTTGGTGAATTGTTCAAAGTTGCACAGATAGTAAATTGTAGTGCCAGATCTTGAGCTCAGGTACCTTGCTGAATCCCTAGCTCCTAAAGCAGTGTCTGATACATAATAGCTACTTGATAAATAGTTGGGGTAGATAGATGGATAGTGGATGGATGGATGGATGGATGGATGGATGGATGGATGGATGGATGGATGGACGGATGGATGGATGGAAAGATAGGTTGCTAGATGCCAGAGTAGTCCAAGACCAAGGTCCAGGGCTATAGAACTGACTTCGAAGTTGGTGCCTCTAACTATCTGTAACCTGAGTTACTCAGAGAAGCATTGAAAAACCTAGAGAATTGAGGAGCACAATCCACTTTGGGAGATAGGGATCTAGTTGAGAAAGTTAGATATGAGTCTATAAGGCAGGCATTGGTATTTCTTGTACCCATAAGCAAGTTATGCCAAAATAGACTACTCTAGATTGTCTGCTTACAAATTTCCTCCAGTGCATTTTTAATATGACTTTAGGACATGATGTCTCTCTGACCCAACCCATTAAGGACTTCAAGGCTGAGAATGTGGAGGCATTTTAATAATTAAACCATGGAATATTTAAATAGTAAGAAACTCAGAGATACTCATATTTAATCCCTTATCCTATAGACAGGAGTAAGTGATATTGAGAAGTCAAGTAACTTATGTAAGAACACGCATATAATCCAAAGTAGGAACTGAACTGGAACCTAGGTCTTCTGACTCCCCATGTAGAAAGATTTTTCTACTAATCCATGGTGTCTTTGAGTGTAGGACAAGTATCAGTTATCCATAAAGCAGGTGATCATGCAGGGAAAACATGCATGATCTTAGAATTCTAGGGTGATATGTACAGATTCCTGGGAATTATGATGACAAATCCATCTCCATTTTCTCTTACAGGGTATTTTGGCCAGCTCTGGCCCCTATAGCCTCCCAGCTCAGCCACAAATAGGACAGAAAAACTGTACTTGCTTCCTACGGGTATCTACCTTGTTGGCTAGCTGGCATCCTTCTCCTGAGAGAATGCTCTTAAATGTGTTTGCATATAGTTTGCATGTGGTTTGCATAGAGTTTGCAGGAGGTTTTGAGTAGTTTGCATATAGTTTGCATGTTCATTTAATTAATTTATAGTATCTCTTGAACTAATGTCAATGTCTATAGAAATCTCTTCCACCCAACAAGCCAGTATACACTGAATCTAGAGGGTTCTTAGTATTTGCACATAAAATCTCTATGCCATTAAGCAGTCTGACTTGCCCCAAGAGATGAAACTTCTGACTATGAAAATCTATACTTTGAGGAAGAGTTTGTGATTTCAGGAATCCTTGTTAAAATACATATATATCTTGGGGACAATAACACCTGTTATTAGCTTTCCAATCATGGCAGGAGTTAGTTTATCAATCAACCAGCAAACCTTGAGGCAATGAGACACAGAGCTGCTTTGTGTTGGAGCAAGACAGACCTGGGTTTGAATTCCAGCTCGGCCATATGACTGTATAACTTGAGATATTTCACCCTACCTCTCTGAGCCTTAGTTTCCTCTGCTATCACATGGCACTGATGTGACAGCAAATGTGATACCTCATGTGGCTTTTGTAAAGATTAAAGGAGACAATTTACTGTAACTTAACATAAGTTGCGCTGGGTAACATGCAGGTCACATTATGGCAGTGGGTTTGATTGGATTGTTCAATCAGAGAAAAGCAAATTTTGGGGGTGCTGGCTGAGCCAAACTTCTTGGATTCAAACCCCAATATTAATATATGTTAGTTGTAAAAACTTAGAAAAGTTATTTAACCTTTCTGTTCCTTAGTTTCATTTTTTATAAACCAAGGAAAAAGATGAACTATACTTCATCGGTTTGCTTTGATGATTAAATGAGAAAATCTATATATAGACAGAGTGCTTAGAACAGTGCCTGACATGTGGTAAGTGCCATATAAGTGTGAGCTATCATGTTTCACTGATTGTACTGGTTCCTTAGAAATCTCTCCTCTTTACTTCCTTTCTTTCTAACCTCCTCCCACGTCTAACCCACCACTCCTAACAGGACACTCTGGAGATCATCCCATCCATAACCCCACCTCTAGACAGCATCTCATCACATGCAGCTCTGGCAGCTCTCTTACTCTTAAAGATCTACAGAGAAGTTTCAGCAGCCACCTTGGTAAGCTTAAACTGGCCTCACCCATCCTATAATCAGAACTTCTCTGCAGGCTCTGGTGTTTCATGCCCTGAAATGAGGAAAGTGGGGGCCTCCCAATTAGGCACGGTGTATGGTGGGAAGAATGCTTGGGAGATTTTTTGGTGTCATATGGACCTGATTTTAAATCTTACTCTGCTACTTACTGGACATATGACCTGGACCAAGTCAATTTCCTTCTACAGGGCAAGTCATTTCCCTTTCTGAGCCTCAGTTTTGTCTACTGAAACATGGAAATAATTAAAGTTAAGCACCTACTTCATGGATTAATGAAATAATTCATGTAAAGAACTCAGCTCAGTATCTAACATATAACTCAATAAATAACAGTGCCTAGTCTTATCACTAACTATAAGAATGAAAGGTGCTTTTTATGCCTCCTATGCCAGGCATTACTACTACTGCTCCTTGAACTTCCAAGCCTGTTATGAATTGATTTATGTTCCCCTCAAATTCATATGTTGAATTCCAACTGCCAATACCTCAGAATGTAACATTTTTTGGAAATAAGGTCATTGCATATGTAATTTATTCAAATGAGATTATACTGTAGTAGATTGGGCCCCTAATCGTATAAGGCTTATAAGAAGGGGTAATTTGGATACAGACAGGGAGAACGTCATGTAAAGATTAGGGCAGCGATCTACAAGCCAAGAGATGTCAGAGATTGCTAGCAAATCATGAGAAGTTGAGAGGCATGGAACAGATTCTGTGTCATAGCCCTCAGAAGGAACCAACCCTGCTGACACTTTAATTTCAGACTTATGGACAACAGAACTGTGAGACAATAAATTTCTGTTGTTTAAGGCATTTGGTTTGTGATTCTTTGTTATGGAAGCCCTAGCAAATTGATACACAGTCCAACAAAGTCTACCAGAGGTCAGGTATCCTCACTGTACCCTGGGAATTCAGCTGCTTCCTCTGTCTCTGCCATCAATCCCAGAAATACAGCAGCAGCAGCTGGTGCTGGCATTCTGCTGACAGTCCCTTTGCAGATGCACTAGGATCTGGCTTAGTACTGCCCTATCTTTGTCCAATTGCCTGTATTGTGCTAACTGTAGCAGAAACTTGTTTGTGTCAGAAAAAGAAAGAAGGAACCAGGGTGTAGCTTCATTTCAGTTACAAGTGACTATTTTTATCATCATTTTCTGCCTAGAGATGATCCCCTAGCTAGGCAATTTACATAACCCTTTGAGCTATAGACTCTGTCTTCCTCCTTCTTATTCTCCCCAAATACAGAATGCTATAAGATCAGAAGTCAGTTTTTCTAGTTTTTTGAGCTGGGGGCTAGTGAGGAGCCTGTGTGCTAGAGGTCAGGCCAACTGCTAGGCCTACAGCAAAGACCTTTGGAAGAGCATATGTTGGTGGTTCTGTCTTAGTTGGCACTGTTTTCTCCAGAGGCTTAATCAAAATAATAATCACACACCACAGCAGGAAGAGGCCTGCAACCCATCAGATCCACTTGGCAAGTCATTTGTTATTTGGCCGAATTACATTTTCTCTCCTGCTGTGTGCAAACAGAACTCACTCTACTAGTTAGGGAAGGAAGAAAGAGAAGTAAGATGGGATATAAAAGAGAAAGAAGGAAGAGTTGGGAAGGAATAGAACAAGAAAAAAACAGAGTGAGAAAGAACAAGATTTGGGGAAATCAAGCTAGAATGGCTCCAATATCCTCTTAGCCTTTCGGGTGGAATTGGGTTGAGGAGCCCTGATAAAGAAAAGAGGGAAATTGTCACGCTTATACTGGATTATCATTTGCTGAGAACTGGTAGATTTATCAAGTACCTATTCCATGCCAGGCCCTTTCTATACACTACTTCCGTTTTATTGGTGAGAAAACTAAGGCTTCAAAAGCCAAATTCCATAGCCTGGAAATTCCAAGGGCCTAAGGAAATGTACACAAATAACTGAAACCCAGAGAACAAATGGATTCCATCAAGAAAAGATATAGAACTAGTCCTCCAATCCTGACCAGCTTCAAACATTGGCCTTGAGAGCATCTCACATAAAACATTTGGTAAAGTCAACAAGAACCTGGGTTCCCTAGAAAAGTGTACTTGTTCTGTCCCAAGACTAGGGCTGTAGAAGAGGACTTACCAAAAACTCTTCTGCCCCCTGGATTTCCTGCTCTAATTTGGACAGAGGAGTCATGGCTCCATTTCCCAGGTCTCAAGAGACTCAAATCTACCCTCATTGTTTCTCAGATTTCTGAGGCCCTGCCCTCTGACTCAGGATTAATCAGCAGGGTATGGCCTTGAGGCCTAATCCCAGCTCCAGGTTGGAAATTGTTTCTCCAGAATATAATTGAATGACACTTTGAGCTGGGTGGTCATCTAGTAGACTCCCTTCACTTACTAACTGTTGTAACCTTGGACAAGCTACTCCATCTGCCTGGACGTTAGTTTCCTCATCAGTAAAATAGAGATGAAATAAATAAAAGCTACTTCCAAGAGTTGTTGTAAGGATTAAATGAGTAAATATATGTAAAGGACTTAGAACAATGAGCATATGTGTCAGCTATGATGATGATGATCATGACGATGACGATGATGATGATGATCCTGCCATCAACATGTTACAAATGAGGAAACTGAAGTTCAGAGAGGCAAAATTATATGCTTAAGATTCCACAGCTAGTTTTAAACCTGAGATTTGAGCCCAGGTCTCTTGACTCAATGCTATTTCTTCTAAGCCAAGATGAAACCATCCATGTAGAAAATGGTTTCATAGAACCAGTTTTGGACAATTCTCAATTATTGGTCAGAGGCGAATTATGTCATATGTGGATTATCTAAATTCTTAGCAAATATTTCAGAATCTAGCACATAGAGGTACTCAATTAATATTCATTTAATGAGTTTTTCTAAGCTTTCTCCTACTTCTTTTTTTTTTACTACTATGCAGTAGCAGGGAGGCCAGTTTTGCCCTGCTTTAACTAAGGCTTGATTTCTACCTCCACGGTTGACAAGAAATGTTGAAATGCAATGGGAAGTATTTGGGATAGTTTAAGGATAGTTTACTGGCAGTGAAAATTCGCTAGGCCCTGGAACCAGTGGTATGCTGTTAGATGTTTAACAATCAGCCCTCTGGTGGGGTGAAGGGAGGTTGGGAGAGACCTAATTTGTAGCATTTGCCAATTTCAAACTATTAATTCCATGTTACTAAATGCAGAGTTGGTAAGAGATGCACAGTAGCACACTATTATGTAGTATTTCACACTATAGTACAGATATTAGTTATATGTTACACATATATGTATATAATATAGTAATAATATTACATATAAATAGTAAAATTAGTAAAACATTTTCGAAGCTATGAGTTTTGAGTATTTTACTCTCTTTTAATATCATTTAATTGTAAGCTTATATAATTTGTTTAAAATTTATTTTTCATTTTTAATCATGATTAAAAACACATTAGTGTTAAGTATATTCACATTATTGTGAAACAGATCTCCAGAACTTTTTCATCTTACAAACTGAAACTTTATACCTATTAAACAAGTCCATATTTCTCCCTTCCCCAGCTCCTGGCAACCACTATTCAACTTTTTGTTTCTATGAATTTGACTACTTTAGATACCTCACATAAGTGAAATCACACAGTATGTTTTGTTTTTGTTTTTGTTTTTTGTGACTGGCTTATTTTACTTAGCATAATGTCATCAAAGACATGTTGTAGCTTGTGTCAGAATTTCTTTCATTTTTAAGGGTGAATAATATTTCATTGCATGTATATATCACATTTTGTTTATCCATTTATACCTCAACTGGACATTTGAATTGCTTACACCTCTTGGTAACTTTGAATAATGCTGCTATGAATAGGGCTATTAATTTTTATTATTAACTGTGTTTATAACTGTGTTTATAAACACAGTTAATAATAAAATTTGACAATCAGGTATTGAGAGCTGGTACCAGCTGATTTCAGCATACCACTGCCTGGAACCAAAGACTGGGGATGCACACGAACTTTCCCTTGAGGATTTTAAAACGGGTATTTTGTCTGGGCTGATTTTAAGCATGCCTCCCACCTTGGGTGGTATAGAGAAATGAACAAAATTATTAGAAATTTTATACTTGTGGAATTGAAGATCTGGGAAGTCCCTTGAGATAATTTTGCCTTGTTACTCAATGCATGATTTGTGGAACTGGGAACTTATTAGAAATGCAGAATGCCAGATTCCATTTCAGACCAACTGAATCAGAATCTCCATTTTAACAGGGAACTCCTGTATACCTTAAAGCTTGAGTAGCATTAGTTTAGTACACCACCACCCCTAACATGTATACTGCTCCAGCTCTCGTACTTCTCCTAGCCCATCATGCAGATAAGAAAATCCAGGTCTAGAGAAGGAAAAGGACATTTCCAAAATTAGAGTGTGTATCAGCTGAGAGCAGAACTGCTGAACATCTAAAGGGACCTTTTGTATTTTTCATTCATTTCTCATTATGCTATATAAAAAGTTATAAAAGGTACAGTCTGAAGTATTTCTGGATGAAATGATATGGCAGTATGTTTGCAATTTGCTTTATAGTATTCTAGAAAGAAAGTTTGAGTGTAGAAAGAAACTTGGATGAAATAAGAGTGACCGTGATTTGCTAACTATTGAAGCAGAGTAGTAGGCACTTGGGGATTCACTATATGATTGCTTCTGTGTATGTTTAAAAATTTCCATAATCAAAAGTTTTTTTAAAATGTATAGTTGGGGAGGAGGTTCTAATAATATGGTAGTAGCTAAAGTGAAGTTTTCAGATTATTTGTGGATTTCACTTACTCCAGTAAATCTGTATGCAGAAAGGCCTAGCAGTTCCATGGGGCCCAGGTAGAAGAGAAGCTTGCATTCCAGCCCCAGCAAAAGATACTCCCTCTCTCTAGGAGCCTGAGTATCTGGCACTTGGATCTGGGCTGGATGTGCATAATTAGCACTCTTTTTGCCTCCACCAGATGAGATAGGATAGGCTGGAAGAGGTGTCCCAAGCCCTGAAAAGCAAAGCCTCTCATCTCAGATCCCAGCACACTGAGAGATTGCCTTGACAGGCTCCCCCAAACCAAACTGTTTGGAAGCATCTATTCCTGTGAATAAAGAGAGACTAGGATGGGGATAGGTAGGGAAATATACATGCTGAATGTCAATTCAGCAAAAGTAAATTTGGGGAGAAGATGAAAGCTGGCCTTTCATGTTAGTTCTAAAGCTGACACTATATTTGCCAGATTTTGCAGAGGGCTGATGGCTGTAAGCCAAGAGCTAGGGCTGGGAGCAGGGATGAGAGCCACATATCTCACTGGACAGGCAAGGATTTTTCCCTTAGAAGGTTGGAGTATAGTTCAGAGATGATGACTGGCAGACAGGTTCTCTCCTAGCATTTTATCTCCCGTCTGACTGCCTTTTAGGAACCGGAAAAATCAATGAAGCTTTCCATTAGGGGTTCTAGAATTGTCTCTCAATGCTGTTTCCATTTCTATTTTAGGGCTATCATAGAATGTGAGAAGGGAATGAAGTTGGAGGATGAAAGGAGCAGTCTAACAGGGTCTCTCTCTCCAACTGAGGACCGTTTTCTGCCCCACATGATGTCCTAAAAGGACCTTATTCTCCAAGCTTAACTTTCATAGCTGCATTCTCTAGCCCAACAGTCCCATATTTAACAATATGCCTGCTTTATGGCATGTTTGTTTGGTGGGGTTACCATCAGAGTACACTGTAAGTCTCCCAATCCTTTACTCCCCAGTCAAGACAGGCTTCATATAAAATTTTGACCCCTGACCTTCCCCAAAGTCTTTTCAGCTCTCCTATTTCTGGAAATTATGACCTCTTATTTTACTGTATGTGAAAAGCTTTCAACACTACTGTGATTTATTGGGTCTGGAAAACTACTAGGGGTGAGGTGTGGGGGCAGGTAGGCCTCTGAGGGATGAGTCATCCGGGTTGGAGGTGTGGCGTTCTTTATTTAGTAAGGTAGAAGGGAGGCCTAGCAAGGAAGGAGGGCTCTTTAAGGAAAACTAGAAATATTTCTCACACTTGCAGCCTGCGCCTAGAACTAGGGCAGAGGTCCTAGAAGTCAGTGATTCAGGAGACAGTAACTACAGAGTCCCACAATCCATGGAGAAGTCTAAGAATTGGGGTTGGAAAATCCACTGTTGATATTGTTTGCTCTGCTTTTGTATGTGTTTAAAAGTTTAAAAGTAGATTTCTATCAGTCTAAAGTGTAAGTGGCTTGGTCTATCTCCCAGGCAAACTCAAGTAGGCCTGAATTGCCAAAGATAGACTGTTCAGGCTATACAGAAAAAAAATAACAAAATGGCCTTGCTAAGACCGAAGCACACATGGACTTTAAATGCTCTCACCCCTATATGTGCACTCTTTCACCTCATAGTACTCTCCAAGGTGTGCTCTCAGAACTCTGGGGCTCCCCGAAAATCACTGGATCTATCTATACTTCCTCTTTTTAAACATTTTTCTTTATTATAGGAACTTTGAAACACACACAAAAGTAGAGAAAACAGTATAATAAACCCCCATATACCCATTATCTAACTTCAGCATTTACTAATATATATATATTCCTTCATCCACTTCCTCACCACACTCCTCTGGATTATATTGAAGCAAATCCCTGATATATCATTTTGTCCAAAAATAATATTTATCTCTAAATTACAAAGATTCTAAACATTATAACCATAATACTGTTATTAAACCTAAAAATATAGTAAGACTAATTTCTTAATATCATTCAGTATTCAGTCAGTATTCAAATTTCCATGATTGTCTCACAAATGTTATTTTTTAAACAATTTCCGTAAGGATCTTAATAAAGTTCATACATTAAAATCGACTGACATGTCTCTTAAGTCTCTGTTAAATTTAGGTTTCTCTTCTGTCTGTCTCTGTCTGTCTGTCTGTCTGTGTGTCTGTCTGTCTGTCTCTCTCTCTCTCTTTCTCTCTCTCTTAATGTATTTATTAAAAAGAAACTGAACTAGTTGATTCTCCTATAGTGCTTCTAACAGTCTGGTTTACATTTTACTGACTACATCCCTGTAGTAGACTTTAATGTTCTCCTATATTCTATTTTCTGTAAATTAGAGAGATGTAGGGAATTGATCAGATTCAACTTTTTGGCAAGACTACTTCACACCATCCAAAGGCACATAATGGTTAGTGGCTCTCTCAATCTTTCTTTCTCTCTCTCTCTCTCTCTCTCTCTCTCTCTCTCTCTCTCTCTCTCTGACGTTATAATCTCCTTTTTTTTTTTTTACAGATGAGGGAACCAGATTCTGACAAAAGTGAGGTTGACCAGAGCTGGAAAATCTAGCAAGCCCAGGTCTTCTGATTTCCTATCTAGAACTCTTTGCATTGTACCACATCCCACCAGGCCCTTGGAGTAGATATTTCTTGAACAGGTCAGGAAGACCCCTGGGAAGAGGTACCTACTTTTTCTGTTTCAAGTGGAACTTCTTAGTTCTTTAGGGCTCTCTAGCTCCAGAATCTGCCCAGTATTCTTACAGCAGAGTTTAGAAAGGCTCCATCTGGGGAAAAAAAAGGCAGAGATGGGTGTTCTTACTTGTTTTGCCAAATCCCAAACCAGATGGGACAACGTGGCCCCCTCAAGGTCTGGGAGGAAAGGGATTATTTGGCTCAGAACAGCAGGTTGGGGTGTGTATACAAACTAGTGAGACTGGATGGATTAGGGAAGTGCCCTGCCTTCTGGAAGGAGCATCCTGGGCTCACTGTCAATGTAGTTAGGTAAAAGTAGAGGGACAGGGTCAGGAGAAAGTGTAGAGTAGAGAATTCTGGGAAATTACCTTGAAGGAAGAAGTGGGCCTCTGGCACTGCTGGTCTTTATGGAAGGGAAGTACAAGGTTCTCAGCCTTGCTATAAACAACAACAAACAAACAAACAAACAAACAAAAAACCCTCTGCCTGGAGATTAATTGGTGACTGGTGACCCTTTGGCAAGTTTAGACTCTTAATTCAAAGATCGATTAATCTACTTATTTTTATTCATTTTAGATCCCCATCATGTTTCAAGGACCAAAGTGGGCTACTAATTGAGCGTAGGTGATCTGGAAAGTTCTAAGTATTGCACAGACCCTAGGAGGCCATCTCAATCCTCCAGCCTTCCTAAGAGATCCCCCAATTTCCTTCTCCAGTTTTATTTCTTTTTGCCAAATTTCACCACTGGGCAGTCTTTTCTTAGAGTTAACCCAAATCCTTCCTGATGAAGTATAAACCTATTTTCTCTTTTCTTTTCCTTTGTTGAGAGTAGACTATCTCTTAGCTATAATAAATAACTCAAGGACTAGTTCAGACCTCCATTACATTACAGGCTGATAATTGTACCAACTTATCTCTCTGCCTCATCTCTCACCCCTCCTATCATCATTATTTGGTCCTTGGCCAGATTAACCCTCACAGGGCACAGCACTATTCATGTTAGAGAAGCTATAGAATATCGTGGTCAGAGTGGAGGCTCTAGAAGCCAGATTTCCTGCTTGATCAGTTATTCAGTTAGGCTACTTTCTAGCTGGGTGATGGTAACTTCTCTGGGTCTCAGTTTCTTCATCTATAAAAATATATTGTTGTGAGGATTAAATTAGTTGGTATATGTCAGGCACTTAGAACAATGTCTGGCACATAGTTTAGGCTTTGGTTTATGAATTTTTTTTTTGTCTGACCTAAACATTTCTTATTGTCCTCATCTCTATTTCTTAAAAATTTACCATGGTTCTAAGTCCAGCTGAAATGCTAACTATTCCCTGAAGCCTTCCTTTTCTGAGCTCTTTGGTTGGAAATGACCTCTTCCTTCTCTCAGACAATTTTCATTTGTTTAACTAATATGACATCTCTATATATTGTCATGCGTTGTCATTGTTTACATGTGACACCTTAATGGTACTCACTTAAGAGAAATTGACTGCCACACACCTGCCACTTAGTTCAGTGCTCATTTAGTGAGGATTGTATTATTCCTATATGCTTTGCTGTTTAAACAAGTGGTTCAGCCCTGGCTGCACATTGGAATCACCTAAAGATCTTTTAAAAACTACTTGATGCCTGGGTCCCACACTTAGAGATTCCAATGTCATTGGTCTGGGTTGGGGCTTGAGCATTTATATTTTAAAAATCTTCCCAGGTGATTCTTATGTATAGCCTGGGCCACAAATCCCTGGTTTAAAAGGTTTAGTAACACAATTGATCTTATGTCAGCCTCACAACAACATTCATAGATTACACTGTAGACTGTTGCTAATACTGTTTTATAAATTAATAAACTGAGGCTCAAAGAGGTTAAAATTACTAGGCCAAAGTTATACAGACCTTAAATGGCAGAGTAGAGAAGAGCAGACAGAGTTTCTAACTCCAAGAACAGTACTGTATCTTTCAAAACCCAGACCCCAAACCTCTCCTACTACATTGGTTGCTTCTCAATTTCAGGAACCATGTCTTCAATGTCAGAAATGTTTCTTGAGGGGCAGAAATACATCTTCGAGGTCAGAGTTTGAGAGGTGGAGATTAGCACAGTCTTCTGACTCCTAATTCAGTGTTTTTTTTTTGTTTGTTTTGTTTTGTTTTTTCTGCATTACATCCCCCTACATTTATAAGAAAGAAAGAAAAGAAAGGGAAGAGAAAGGAAGGGAAGAAAGGATCGATTCATTAATCTTGGAATGCTTGAAGCTTGATAAGTTTCTACTCATACTGTGAGAAGGATCAAACATTCCAATATTGCTGTATCAACTCCCATCCCAGGGTCGCTTTTGTCTTTTGCCCCTCTTCCCTTCCCCTTCCCTCTTCTTCCCTCCAATTCCCTTTTTATCCAGTTCACCAAGAAGCCTCGATAAGAGTGGGTATTCTTAGCTAGTTTACAGGCACCATAGAGTTAAATGACCTCTCTGAAGTCACAAGATACCTTTATTGCTCAGACTGGCCTAGAACTCCCATTTCCTGCTTCTCAGGCTTATTCCTCTTTTGATAAACTGCTGAGCTCAAAGAGCCCTCTAACCTCCTGCATTTCAGTTGGTCTTAGAATCGACCATTAGGGAGCTTCCTTTGGGGAGCCTCAAAGGCATGTTTTAGGTCTCTACTACCCTGAGAAAATATAAATGCTCCCTCATAGGGACCACCCCTTAAGTGTGGAATGGGGAGAATTCCAGAGAAAACATTTTTCACAATTTTTCTAAGAAGTCATATTCTAGACATCAGGCTTTTGTATACCCAGGAATGTGCTTTTATTCCCTGGGGTCATTTACAGATAGTGACCATCCTTTGGAGAGATTCTAGTGGTGGAATTTTGGGCATCATTACAGGATGCTGGCGGTGGTGTGGGTGAAATTTAGGGGAATCGGTCTTATATATCACCCCTTGTAGGGGGGCTGTCTGCTCCAGCCCTGCATATGGTCAGCTCTGATTGAATACAGGATGACGATTTTCAATTTGACTATTTTCGGTTTGAGCCTAAGTCTATTTAGTTCCCCAGGCCTAGCTTATTTGAAAACCTGTATCTCACACACACATGCACAAACACATGGCCATCCTTTTATCTTTGGTATGTGAATTTCTCAACAATTGACCTATTTTTTGGATGGTGTTTCTTTGAGTCAGAACCATCAGGCTTCTACATGGTGAAAAGAGAGGGAAGGGGTGATGGCTCTCTAGTTGAAAAGCAATTTCAGGCTGCATGCCATGAGTACATATTGGTGAGTGTGTTCACCCATGGGATGCTCTGAAAGCATGAAATGTTATGCACTGATTTCCTGGATCTAATGCTCCCAGAATCAAAGTGACTGTACTAGGAATGACAAAGCCCATCTATACATAATACATGGAAAAGGACTCCCCTTTCCCATCTCTCTTACCCAAGGGCCATTGTATGGTGTAGTGCAGGAATGGTAAATATGCCTCCTCTGCTCAGTCTATGCCCTAAGCAGACATCTGTAATCAGTTATGCCCCTTTTTCCCAATAACCTTTAATGTAGCTTTCTGTTAAAGAGTAAAAATTCAACTGAGTAAATTTAATTGGCTTTATTGATCTAATTGGCTTTATTGAACAATTCATGAATCAAGCAGCATCCCATCTAGTAAATAGAAAGGTGCTTAGAGGAGCTATACAAAATGGAAGGCTTTGTAGGCAGAAATGGACAAAGAAGTAAAAAGAGTGGATTATTTCTGGCAAGGTCCTGCTCCTTCTCTAGCATCTCCTAGTTTACTATTTTGTTTCGTGGGTAACTAATAAATTCTTCGAATGATTTAATTGGAACCAAACATCATTGAGAGCTACTCTTTTACATTCCTCCTACCTCTCAGAGAGCTCTATCCCTGGTTCCTTTGCTGACTCCTCTCACTTTGCCCAGCCATTACCTTATAGGGATTCCTAAGCCTTCCATCCTGGGTTGGCTTCTCAATCCAAATGCTCTTTTTGGCCATCCTCAGCCATTCCTAGGACTTCAGCTCCTAGTTGCCTAGTCTTTTAGGGCTGTCATAAAAAAAAAAAAAAAAGAAAGAAAGAAAGAAAAAAAGAAAAGCATCATAATTGGGAAGCTTAAACAACAGAAATATGTCTCACATTTCTGGTGCCTAGATATCAGAAATCAAGGTATCAACAGCATTGATTTCTTCTGAGGCCTATGAGGGAGAACTGTTTTCTGTTTGTTTTTCCTAGTTATTAGTGGTTTGCTGGAAATTTTTGGCATTCATTGGCTTTTGCTGATTTCCCCAATCTCTGCTTTCATCTTCATATGGCATTCTTTCTGTGTGTGTATGTGTGTGTTTATGTCCAAATTTCCTTTTTATAAGGGAATCAGTCATATGGGATTAGGGGCCCACCTTATTCCACTATGAACTAAGCTTAAATAATTACATGTACAATGAACTTATTTCCAATTAAGTACACATTCTTAGTCACTGGGGTTTAGGACTTCAACATATAACCTTGCAGGGGAGGGATGCAATCCAACCCATAATACTTGTCTGTTGACTTCCCCCAAAGACTGTGGGTACTACTGTGTCTACTGATATTCAGACTCATATTCAGCTGCTTGCTGGACCTAGTACGTCTTCATGTTACTTGGGCATCTTCAACTTAATTAAGATGCTTTCTCTGCTACCATCACTAGTATCTCACCTAAACTTGGTTCTTCTCAGTTATCTCTGTTGTTAGTTTTACTATTCTCCAGGTCATTTAGCTGCGAAGCCTCAATCTTCTTTGACACCACCCTTTTTCTTGCTCTCCCTATGTAATCATTTATCAGGCCTCACAGATTCTAGTTTTATGATATCTTAATTATATATTGCCCTGCTTCTCATTTGTCCTAATTGAAGGTTATTATTGCTTCTCACCTGACTGATGCAATAGCTTTCTTACTGCTCTCCCTGCCTCCCATTTCACCTCCTCTGTTTCATCCTCCCTGGCATACAAGAGTCACTGTTTTCAAGCACAGTTTTTCCAGTAGTTTCACTCTTTAGGAACAGTTATTTTCCCATTGCTGAGCTTTTCTTGTGTTGATCCTGCTCTCCATAATGCCCTCCACTTACATTCACCTATTTAGACTATTAGCTGAAATGCCACACTTTCCACAAGGCTGCTGCATCACATGGGCCTTCCCTTGGGCTGTGTTTATATCTCTTCAACAGCACTTAACATGTTCTACTCTCAGAGCTGTATAGTTATGTCTTATCTCCATCATCACCTTCCTCCCTGCACACTCATACAATTTAATCGTGTTAAGACAAGATCTGAATCTTCCTCCTCATGGCATTCTACACGTTTGGCTCACAGCACGTTCCCAGTAAATATTGATTGAGTGATTTGAAAAACCTTGAAGCTTGCTACCCCGGTCTCTCTGTGTACTGCTGTATATTCCAGCATAAAAAGCGGGCCTTTTGGGTTTTAAAAAATCTTCTAAATTGGGTCAGTTTATAGACTAGGCATTTCAGCTGCTTAGTGCTCACCAACCTCCTCAGAAAGCACCTTCTAGTGAGCTGATAGGAAAGCAGAGTAAGGGAGAAGAGAGATTGGATGAGCTCCTCCCACCTAGCAGCAGCTGCTCAACAGTAGGATGAGGGAGACTCAGAGAGCAGCAAGGCCTAATATACAGGTCAAACCCGATTTATATAGAGAAAAAAATGTGACCTTAATGGCAAGGAGGCTTATCATCTGAAACCTACAGTAGCAGAGAGCCCAGAAGCATTCAGTAGAGGACATATCTCCAGCCCACCTCCATTTGAAATTTCATTTGAATCTTCCTTTGACTTTCCTTTGAAATAAAAGTTGTTGTTTTTTTGCTCCTAAAATGTCGCTTAGTATACAGAAGTAATCATTTTTATATCTTATGTTGCTAAATATGGACACAAAGCCATTTCTTCTGCCTGCTTCCCAGCAGTGGAATGCAAGATATCAGAAAAGAGAACTGACTTATGCAATATTACGTGGCAAGAAGGGCCCCAGGCTGGAATTCAGAAGTTGCCTTTGCCAACTTTTCTCCTTGTAAGTGTCCAAGGATGGGGCTGTGCACCACTGGAAATGGCCTCTCCAAAGGAACAGATGGGTCAGGTAATGAGATGCTCCGAGCAGACTCTGAGGTCTAGAAATTCTAATAGCACCACAGTAGCAAATGTCAAGGGAAAAGAATTGCCTACAGTTTAAGATCATGGACCCTGGAATCTGACAGGGAGGTGAACAAATGACCCAAAAGCATATTGCTAAGTAGTCATAGGGCCACAGGGAGAGATGTAGTTTGTTGAATGAATGAATGAATTGGAATAGTTCCTCACTTCTCAGGTAGTAGATAAGAGCATGAGGCCTAGACTGGTCTGCTTGGGTTCAAATCTTGATTTTACTTGATAAATCTACCAGTTCTCAGCAAACGATAATCCAGTATAAGCGTGACAATTTCCCTCTTTTCTTTATCAGAGCTCCTCAACCCAATTCCACCCTGTGACTTGGGCAAATCATTTAGGTTCTCCAAGCCATAAGACTTAAGCCTTAGTTTCCTTAGTTTCTTCACTAAGAAACTGGTACACATTATTCACAAATATTTATTGAACAAATACTAGTTAGGCACTGTTCTAGGTCCTTGGGATACAGCAATGAAAGAAATCCTTGACCTTGTGGAGCTGACATTCTAGTAAGGGAAATAGTTACAAGCAATAGTTACCACCTCTTAGGATTGTGGGGAAATAAAATGAGAAAATTCATGAAAAGCTCTTGGCACAGAGCTGGTACCTAATAAATCATTCAGGTTAAACTATAGCTTGGCAAAAGGAGGAGATTAGATGTGTCAGAGCAGTAGAAATGGTGCTTGCCTGACCTTCCATTTAGCTCCAGCCTTCTTCAGAATGGTATAGATGCTGTCCTGACAGACATCTAAGATCAGAGGAATGTGGAGAAAGTGGCATTTGAACATGACCTTAAAAACGAATGTGAGAAGAAAGGGCTGGAAAGGTCATTACAAGTCAGGCCAATGTCTTTAGGCTTTGGTACAAAGTATGGAAACATTGACAGGTTAGGAGTAAAAGCGGCCACAGACTGGAGAAGCTTTTACTGGGTGAAGGGTAAGAGAAGGTCTTTATCTTCAGTTCTATGAGATTGGAGATGGGTGATAGAGCTTTAGTTCTGTGATACAATGTGGTGTGATGTGTGCATATGTGTGTGTATATATTAACCAGAATTTCATCATGTCTCTCTGAGGGGAGAAATCCAGTGTTAATCCTTGGCAAATTATATGAAAGTCCTTATCATTGTTCTGAGCTGGAGTTCTCACAGAAGCCTGCTGAGGCTGCAGGGAAGCCAATAAAATTCAGAGGCAGGGCAGATCCAGGCAACTGGAAGGGCATCAAATGTTAGTCAAGGTGATTTAGTAGCTTGAGTCCAAGTCCATTATCCCCTAACTCCTTTACCTCTGGTTCCATAGCACCTGTTTTTCCACTGAAAGCCAGCAAGATCCCTGACAGAACCAGGTCCCCCAGCCTTTGTTCCTACCTTTGGGATAGAGAATCAGACATGGTTTCCAGATCTTTTGCCCCTCTGTGGAAGGTAGTTAAAGGAAAGTTTGCTTGGGACCCCCAGCCTGAGATTATTATTTCTTGCTGTAGTACTGATAGGGCCCTCATATAAGTCTTCCATTTTTTCTTCTCATGATGGGATTACTGGTTTTCTCCCTAATATTTGCTTTCTGTGAATCTTAACAGTAAAGAGTATATGGGCTCTGGAAACAAACTGCTTGTGTTTGAAGACTGCCTCTGTTAATTTCAAGCAGTGCGATCTTGATCAATATAGTTAATCTCTTTGGACCTCAGTATCCTTGTTTGAAAATCAGGGATAATAGTAATACCTACCTTACTGGATTGTTGTGAGGATTCAGTAACTTCCTCCTGATAAAGCTACTAGGATTTTGTCTGGCTCATAGGAGGAGCTATATAAATTATAAATTAAAATCTTGCTGCCCTAGTCACTGCTCTTTTGGGGGGCCCCTATTTTCTCATCTGTGAAATACAATAATGCTTACCCTGTATAGCTCCTGAAGTGAGAGATCAAATGGACGAGAAAGCATTTTACTAAGAGAAGTCATGCAAGATGCAGTGTACTGGCAGGGTTTATAGTATCTAGGACACATTTCAACAGGGTTTTGGCTATAGCTGTAATGCAAATTGTGGAAATTAAGGTGTGGATATAATTGGTGACCTTTATGCAGTGACTTAGATAACAGAGATTACCTGTGGAGTATGGCACCAACTTGTATTTTGGTTGACATTTGGGAGTCTCTCATTTACACACACTTTTAATTTCTTAGACAGTGAAGTGTTTCACAGTTCCATGTTACTGTTGGCTATTACACCTTAACAATTACACGTAATTAAGTTATAGCTAATTATTAATAAGGTCACAGCTGATTTTATTCAGCCAGTCTTTTTAAAGGAATCATAGATAATTTACTGATTTAAAAACTTTTTTTAAAACAATAACATTGTGGTAACTAATCTTTAATCTTATGTTGGAGTTTCAAGATTTCTTTGCAGAATCAAAAAATGGCATGTAAAACATCAGAAATGCAAATAAGTCTAGTCCAATCACAATTTTCTCATCTGTAAACTGGAATTGGTAATCCCTTCCTGGTTTTCCAGCATGACCATAGTATAATTCAAATGTGATAATGAATGTCAAAGTGAGTAAAAATTTGTAAAGTAATATACACATCTGAATTATAATAACAGTAATACTAACTATAATAATTATGTATTGGGTATCTACTTTGGGCTAGGTGCTTTTAATAATGAAAATCAACATGAATTGTAGTGTTACTCCATGCCAGATGTTATCTTACAAATTTTACATGAATTAATTCACACAACAGCCTTAGTAGATAAACACTAGTACTATCATCACCCCTGTGGTACAGAGATGACATGACGCTGATGTAGAAAAAGGTGAAATCACTTGTTCTAGGCCACATAGCTGGTGAGTGGCAGATCTGGGATTTGAACCCAGGTAGTTTGATTGTGGAATGCATGCTTGTAACTATTGTACTACATGCTTTCAGATTTATGTGGAGTATTGTCGTTGTTTAATGACAGTTAATCTAGTCTGAAAAGCTCTCCCACTGGTCAAGTAGTGACAAGTAAAAACAAACAAAAAACATACGCACAGAAAAACAAAGGTTGACAATTAAAATGAGTTGAGTCTGTAAGAATCTTGAATCTATGAGCATACTAAAAAGCACAAATAAAATCACCGACTCAGTAGAATTGGGCAGATATACCTCAGACAGCAATGATAGTGACAATAACAAATATTTATTGAGTTCATTGCTTATTGAGTTTATTAGCCCATTTACTATGGGTCAAGCAAATAATGTATGCATATTAGCTCATTTAATTCTCACAACTACCGTGTGAGGTAGATACAATTATTATCATCCCCATTTTACACATAAGATAAATGAGACATATTATATCCAAGGCCTGATGGCTAGTAAATGGTAGGTTGAGGATTTATAATCTAGGTAGTTCGGCTCCAGAGTCCATTGTGTTCATTTCTCATATAATACTGCCTAAATGCATTCACTTTTATTTTTTCTGAGGCTAAAGCCTGTGTTGATAAGTATAATAATTAATATTTATTGAGTGCTGACCTTGTGTCAAGCACTGTGGCAAGACTCATTACAAATAAATAATGTATTTAATCTTCAGGATTATTGAATCCCGAGAATCAGGGACTATTTTTTTTAATCCTTATTTGACAAGAGGAAACAGAATTTAGAAAGCATTACATGAGTTACTACTACAAACAAAAAACCTAGAACTGTATCTGGTGCATAACAAGTGTCAAGAATGAGGACCTAGGGTCATAAAACTAGTCAGTGTTGGAGTTGGCATTTGAACTTCTGCATTTCCCCCACCCAAGCCTATGGCAACAATACCTTCTCAATGTCTTTATCTTCACAGTCCCTCTAGATCTGCTCTCCACACTTCAGCCTGAGTGATCTTTTTGAAATGTAAATCTAAGCAAACTCCTTTAATGGCTTCCCTTTGGTTTTTGGATAAAGCTCCTCAGAGACCCAGTGGCTATAGCTCTGGGAGAGGAAGGCGTGGTAGGTAAATGACTTCAGAGAGGCAGGCTGGTAGCAGATCTTGTAGAGCCTTGGAGGCCTTGGTAAGGAGTTCAGATTTTGTTCTGTGATGAGAAGCCACTTATAATGCAAGAGCTCCAGGCCTGGAACCTGCCCCCAGGTTCGGATATTCTGAAAAAACCACAGGAGGACCAGAGGGGTGAGAAATGCTGTGTATTACTCACAAGGCAGGGAAGCTTCAACAGAGGCTAGTTGGAGCTAGCAGGAAGAAAAACTGCTGCTGACCAAGTGCAAGCAGAGTTATTTATGCACACAAGCAGAGGGAGGAGTTATCTCATTGGAGGAGGAGCAGCCGCCTTCTCAGACAGATGGGAGCAAGTTGTGCTGCTTGGTTACAGGAGCAGATAACGTTCACGGGAGCAACAGCAAATGTCCTTGGGAGTAGGCACTGCTGAAAGCTCTTTGCGTACTGCCTTCCATGGCTGCTCGCCGGGCAGCTATCAGTCTTCTGAGCATGTAGAGGGGCTATGTTCTGAGTTAACCCTACACCACTGGAGGGGTTTGAGCAACATGATTTAAATGGCTATCTGGTTTCTGGGAGGAGAATGATATGTAAGTTCCCAAAGGAGCTGGGATCCCAGTGAAAAGGCTACCACGATATCCAGGTAGGGAAAGGTGTTGGTTTAGACCAAGTGGTCAGATTCTGGATGTATTAAAGTAAAAGTAAACTGCTTTGATGAAGAACTGGATAGGAGTGTGAGGGAAAGTGAGAAATTAAGGATTACTGCTAGGTTTTTGACCTTATCACAGTGAATGGTGGCACTGGTGGTTAAAGAAATGGGAACTATGGGTTAGGGGAGGGGAACAAAGGAAATTGAGAGTTTTTGCTGGCCAAGATTTAGGTGCTTATAGAGAAAGAAGCTGTGGGAATTCAGAGGAGGAGGAAGACATCTCCAAATGAGACCAAGGGAGACTTTATGAGGAAGGTGACATCTATGTTATGCTGAGTTTGAAAAAAATAGGTAGGATTGGGTATAGGGATTTAGTAGAGGGAGGGAGCATGGGGAGAGGTTAGGGCAGCACTTCTCAAATTTTAGAAATTTTGCCTTTCACAGGCACCATTTTACTTACTATTTTCTTTTAAAGTGGCTCACTTGAAAAGTTTGATTTATAAGAACTTTATACTGGTGCTATAAATTGATTTTAGTTTTCTGTTTTGAATGCACATTTAAAATAAGCATCTATTAAAGATTTTGTTGCTTTAATAATAGCTAGCATTTGTTGAGTACTTACTATGTGCTAAGAGCAATTCTAAGTGCTGCTAATGGATAATTTCATTATTCTCTGACACTAATTGCTTATAAATCCTTAAGTGCTTTACATGTACTAATTCATTTAATCCTTGTGACAATGTTATGCTATAGGGGTGTTGTCTTTTCTGTTTTACAGATGGGAAAGCCATAGCTCAGAGGGGTTAGGTAATTTGCCCAGTGTTGCACGAATAGTGAATAGGAAAGCTGAACTTTGAGCTCCAGATCCATATTCTGAACCACTACCCATTGGTGCTCACCCTTTGTTGCATATGAAGATCACCTGAGGAATTTTCTAATACTCATGTCTAGGCCCCAATTAAATTAAAATTTCTGGGGTGGGGCTTCAGTATTTGTGTCTTTGCAAAGCTTCTGGGCAATTCTCATATACAGCCAGGAGTGAGAACATATGCCCTATGCAATAAAGCTTCCACTACCTATATTCACCTTACAATATTCTGGGTAACACGAGTTTAGGGAATTTGAGGCAGAAAGAAGTGCTCAGGCAAAGGTATGAAGATGTTCATTAGCAACTCAAAGAAATGCTTGTGACCCCCTTTGGATTCACAAAGGTCCAGAAGTTCATGCACCTGATAGGGAAGCAGCAGCTCACACTGGGGATATACTCTGTAAAAGGTCACACAGGCCTCCAAAATGAACTTAGATCTCTTGGTTTTCGATTAACATACTGTCTGATCTTTTCTCCAAATTTAATCTGCTGGCAGATTATTAACTTCCAGTTGCTGAAGTGTGTTGACAACTAAAAGGGGGAAGAAAGCCTAACAACCAATTGCATGGCTTAGCAACCAATTTCCACACTTTAGTTACAGCAGATGTGGGAGTCTGTCTGCAAAACTGCTACTGCTAGAGCTAGGAAGACAAGTCGCAAACTAGCCATGCAGCCAGTTGCAGGTAACAAGTAAAGAGAAAGGACCCTGCCACTAACTCACTGGTCACTTACTTGTTTCTGGACCTCAGTTTCTCCCAACTGTAATACAAGGATAATTTGAATGGATTAAATGAAAAATGTCTTAACTTTTTCAGCAAATACAACCTTGGATTAAGAGGTTTTTTGTTTTGTTTTGTTTTGTTTTTTAAGTTTTGCATTTATCATTTACAGAGCACTTACCATGTGTATTTGTTTTGTATTGCTGCTGAACAAATTACCACAAACTTGATGGCTTACAACAAATATTTATTATCTTAAAAGTTGTGAAAGGCAAAAGTCCGAAATGGGTCTCACTAGCTAAAATTAAAGCGTCAGCAAGACTACATTCCTTTATGGAGGCTTTAGGGAAGAATCTGTTTCCTGCTTTTTCCAGCTTCCAGAGCCTGCCGGCATTTTTCAACTCATGGCTATCTCCTATCTGCAAAGCCACCGATGGCTGGTCAAGTCTTTCTCATATCACATCATTCTTATACCAACTCTTCTGCCTCCCTCTTCCACATGTAAGCACCTTTTTGATGACATTGAGTCCACTGGATAATCCAGGAAAATCTCCCTATTTTAAAGTCACTGATTAGCACCCTTCATTCCATCTGGTGCCATAATTTTCCTTTGTTATATAACCTAACATATTCACAGGTTCCAAGGATTGTAACCTAGACATCATTGGGGAACCTTTATTCTGCTTACCACATCATGTCTCAGGTACTAGTCTAGGTGTTTTACATGTTTTGACCTCACTTAATCCTCACAATAACACTTCTGAAGTAGAGAGTGTTACTATTTTCATTTTACAGACAAGGAGATAGAAGCTTGCAGAAGTTAAGTAGGTTGACAAAGTTTCTACAGCTAAGAAGTGGTAGTTAGAATTTGTGCCCAGACAATCTAACTCCAGGGTTTATCTTCCTACCCACCCAACTATGCTGCAGATGTCCCAGCCAGGTTGGGGTGGAGTCTCATTCAATTGTATATACCTGGTGCCTAGCACAGTGACAGGCTCACATGCCTATTGCACTGAATCTAGTAAGTAGGCATTTATTTAAAGGAGAGCAGATATGTACACTTGATTAGAGGCGGAAAGGTATTATTTATGAAAAAGAAATAAAATGCTTGTGGCCGGGAGGAGGACCAAGAGAAAGATTATTTTTTAGATATTTTACAAATATAAGGTTTTTATTAGGGTTATATCTAGTTAATGTTTCCCTCCACCATTTATCTTTACCACCCCAAGGCCAAGAACTTTTATGCATGTTTTATCTGTTAGATATTATATTTGGCTGCTAGTAACAAACAAGATACAACAGTGGCTTAAATAAGGCAAACGTTTTTTTTTTTTCTTTATCAGGTGAAAAAGATCTAGAGGTAGGCCGTTCAGAGCTGCTTTGGTGACTCCATCATTCCTAGCACATGGTTTTCATCCTCAAGGTCACGAGAAGGCTACTGGAACTCCAGCTATCACATCCATATTACAAACAGTGGGTAGGGAAAAAATGGCACTTACTACCTAACTATCACTATTTCAAGGAGCTTTCCTGGAAGCTCCACCTAAGAGCTTTCACTGACCTTTTATTCACCATTCTTATTAGTAAAGGAGGCTAAGGTACATTCATACTCAAGAAGAAGGAAAAACGGGTTTTTCATGGGTAGCTAGTAGTCTTTTTACCACAACTGTTAAGAGAAAGAAGCCTCTTACATAGTCTATGGCTCTGCTTCCTCAGCCCATGTTCCTTCTAGGAATCCTGAGAAAGGAGCTTCTATCCCTTGTTTGGATAGAAGGGATATCCATTACGGCAAGGGTTTGGGTGGGGAAATCAACCACTAATGCCTATAGGATATTGGTTGGTAATTTACATGAGAGATCATACAGATTGAATGCATTTGGGAATAGTGGGGAGCATGGCAAACTGGAGAGCACATGCTCTTTCAAAAAGAGGTAGACCCTACTCAGCTCCACTGGATTTTGGCCATTTGGATAAGTGGACTTATTTTGCCAGATCTTCTGATTTTGTTCAGTGGAATTTGGAAACCCAGATTTTCTTGTGCAATATTCTGCTTTTTAAATGTTGGATCAACTTTTTTGTTAATTTTGTGGGATAAACTAAATATAGAATCCAGCCCCAAGACACTAGTTTTCAAATTGGTATAATGGAAAGAACACTGTATTTACAGAACAGGAATCTAGCCCCACATGTGCTGTATGATCATGTGTAAGCATTGTTCTATCTCTGGACTTCAAATTCCCCATCTTTAACCTGAAGGTGTTTGACTCGAGAATTTCTATGGAGTCTTTGAGCTCTAATCTATAAAATTTTCCTTATATGTAATAGCCAAAGGAAACATTGCATTTAAAAAAAAAAAACTTTTTAGATGTTTATTTTTAAATTTTATTAAGAGACATAATCCATCATATATTGATTTGCTATCTCTAGAATTGTCATCTGAGAAAAATATCTAGTCACTAATTTATCATTTGTTATCAAGACTTCTTAGAACCTATTTGCTTCATCCAATTCACTTAAAATTTTTAAGGCCACTGAAAGTCCTATTGAACTTAAAAATTTTAATGCGTTGTGTTCAAGGGTGACATCAACTAAAATGATTGATATTGTTGTCTAATTTGATTGTTTTTGATAACTTTTCAGCAAAGGTCGGAGGAGGATTGGTGGGACTACAAATGAAATTAGTCAAATCTAAGAAGAATTTCTCTGAGGATAGTACAGGAAGCAAAGAGCTGATGGCAGAAGGAATATAAAATTAATCATTAAAAACTGTTACTTTTTGAGCAACTATGGGTGCTTTATATAAATCATATCATTTGATCTACCCATAAATCAATTGAGGTATTTTATCAACAAGGGCTAGTAAAATTTTTCTGTAAAGGGCCAGATAGTAAATATTTTAGACTTCGTGGGCCATGTTAGATCCCTGTTGCATATTTTTACTTCTTTTAAAAAAAATCAACCTTTAGAAATGTACAGAAATGTACAAAAACTAGTCATGGGCAGGATTTGTCCCATACTTGCTAATATCTAGATGTGAAAGGTTAAGAGCATTTACACTGGAGACAGCAAGGTTAAAATCCTGGCTCCACCTCTCACTAACTGTGTGCAATTGAGCAAATCGATTAGCCTCTCCCTGCCTCAGTTTCTTCATCTGTAATAATGGGATAATTATAGAACTTACCTTACAGGATTATTGTGAGGATTCACTGAGTCATTATTTATAAGTGCTTAGAACAGTGCCTCACACACAGTGTTGCTGAATAAATAAGAAAGCCTAGAATCTGATTTAAGAATGGGAAAGGCATGCTTGGGAAGTGAGGCCTCTCTAGTGTGTTTCTGATTGTATCCTATGGGCAGCAACTCCTTTTGCATCTGTGACTGGTGGGCTAGGTTCTCCTGTGTGCTGTACTGTCTATATTAAATGCCTCAGATGACACCGGACACACAGGATTGCTGGCCCATCCAGCCCAAGCCCATGTGCATTGAACCAGAAACTTGATGCCACACTCCTATATAGGCTAATCAGGGAGCTGTTAGGAAGCAAACTTTCCCTCTTCCTTGAGAACATGTACCACTATTGTATCAGCTTGCCATGAGGCTAGCCCCCTCTCAACCCTTAAAAGAATCACTCTCAACATTACTTGACAAAGTTGACCACTCCTTCATTTTTGAAACTCTTTCTTCCTTGGTTTCCAGAACAACACACTCTCCTGGTTTCATTCCTACCTCCCGACTACTCTTTCTCACAATCTTTTGCTATTTTATTCTAACTTCCTCAGCCTCTAAATGTTGGAAGGCCCCAGGGCTCAGTCCTTGGACCTACTCCTTTCTCCTTTTATGCTCCCTTCTTTGGTGACCTCATCTAGCCTCATGGCTTTAAGTAACATTTACATATCAATGACTCACAAATTTATATCCCTGCCTGGCTTTCTTCAACTCATATGTCTAACTGCCTACTTAATATCTCCTTGTGGATATCTAATAGGCATTTCAAACTTGATATGTCCCAAACTGAGCCTTGATATAAAACCCCAAATCTGCTTCTCCTGCTCCCTTCTCTACCTCAGTAACTTTCAAATGCTTTCTTCTAGATGGTCAGACCAAAATCCTTATTTTCCCTCACACCTCACATCTAATCCTTTAGGAAATCTTGGTTCTACCTCCAAAATTCATGTAATATCAATTACTTCTCACCACTTCCCCTGCTACCACCCTACCCTACACTACCATCATCTCTCACTAGGAATACTACATTATTCTTCTTACTGCTGTTTCCTCCCTTAACTCCCCTTACAATCAATTCTCTGTACAGTAGCCAGAATGAGCTTGTTAATTCAAATCACATCACATGTTACTCCTCTGCTCAAAATCTTTTAGTTGTCTCCCATCTCACTCAGAGTAAAAACCTAATCCTCACAATAATCTATAAGACCTTATGTGATCAGGCCCTCATTACCTCCGTGACTTCATCTCCCAACACAGTCTCCAGTGCTCACTCTTTCCTTCTCTCTCTTCTTCAGAGCTACCAGGCACACTCCAGCCTTAAGGTCTTGTTTGATGTTCCTTTCACCTGGAACACTCTGGCCTCAGATATCTGCATTGCTTTGTCACCCCAATCAGGTCTGGTTCACATGTCTTTTTCTCAGTGAGACTGTCCCTGACTATCCTTTTAAAAATTGCACACTTGCTACCCCCATCCTCCTCTCTGCCTTTTCCCCCAATAGCAGTTATAACTATAACCATCTGACATACCATAAATTTTGTTTCTTTGTCATCTGTCTCTCTCTACTAGGACATAAGCTCCATGAAAGCAAGAATTTTGACTATTTTACTCACCAAAATATCCACAATTCCAGGACAAGGAAGTGCCTAGAACATGAAAGCCACCCAATAAATATTTTTTAAAGAAATAAATGAAAAGAACTCCTCTCCTCCATCACCTCTTTATATTGCCTATTCTCTTTCTGAGAATATAAAATAATCCTAACCACTCTGAGAGGATCCAGAGGCATGTTTACAGAGGAATCACACCCCAAAAGGAGAGAAAAGTGATGGAAAATAAGCAAGTGGTCTTATGCCTGCCTGTATTTCAATTCTCTGGCTACCAGAGTTTCTTAAAGCTCTTCCAATCTCAGCTCTGAACTTTGGGGATTGGGATAGTTTCACTGCTCCTAACACAACTGACCTCCCAACCTAGGCCCCGTTCTCCTCCTGGCCAACCTGAGTATTAGACCCCAAACACCTTGTTCTATGACAGGCTCAGATTCCTCACACAAGTGAAGTGACAGACACATCTGGCTGCTGGTAGAGACTAAAGGCTGTGTGGGGCCACTGGGTATGCGAGTATGTGTGTCTAACTATATAGTCTGCATCATATTTGTACCCATTCTGTGTAGGTATCAGTCTATGTGGTCTGTAACAGTTCTGGCAAGGTCCTTCACAATCCTTAGAAGTCCTTACTGTAATCCCTTAAATCCTACCCTTACTTACATCCCACAGTTTATCACCATCATAAGAGCAAACATGAGCCAGGCACTGTGCTCAAGGCTTTATGTGTATTTACTTTACTCCTCAAAGCAACTTTTTAATATAGGTACTATTATCATTCCTGTTTTCCAGATGAGGAAACGGAGGTCCAGAGAGGTAAATTAATTAGCTCAAGTACCTATCTTGCTGCCAGCTGATGCTGGTTTAGGATAGCATATTTCAAACTCTTCTGATTTGGACCCACATATTGTATTGTATTGTATTGTATTGTATTGTATTGTATTGTATTGTATTGTATTGTATTGTATTGTATTGTATTGTATTGTATTGTATTGTATTGTATTATCGTATTATATTATCACAACTAACATACAAAATTGAAACAAACTTTTCATGAAACAATATACTTACTATTTGCTTTGTAGTCTGATATTTTCTCTTCAGTTAAAATTGATTTTATCACCCAAATGGGTCCACTTCACTATTCATTAAAGGCTTTCAAATCACCCTTTGAAAATCACTGCTTTAGTGTGGGTGTCCCACTTTAAGGCTCTTCGCGTTTCTCAGAGACCTTAAAAATGTCTTCAGACTCAAAGGGGTTCATTATTGTCTCAGAATGTGAGGAATCAAGATGAGGCAGAGGTGGAGGCACCCTTAGCATGCCTCAGAGTGCCCAGTGAAAGTTTGACCCTGCCCATTCTTTTTCTCCTTTCTCTGAACATCATTCAACAAACATTTTCGGAGCCTCTGCCAGAGGCTATGGGAAAGCAAAATTATGTGGGGAGGGGAGACAAGCTCATAATCAGCTAACTACATAAAGCAAGTAGTAGCAAGTGACATAAAAAGGGTGCCAGCGAAATGTCATGAACATGCATAGAAAGGGAGATGAATTTCAACTTGGGTTGAAGCTTCATAAAAGAGATGGATTTTGAGCATGACCTGGAAGGATGGCTAGGGCTTAGACAAGCAGAAGTAGGCTGTAAAATTCTCAGAGAGTATTAAAACAAAACAAAACAAAACAAACATGTGAGCTGAAAATGTGGATATATAGAGAGACTGAAAAAGATTTAGGGCCAGGTTGTGGAGAATTGTTAATATCTTGCTAAAAAGCTTGAACTTTATCTTGTAGATAATGGGGAGTCATTGAAAGTGTTTCATCAGAGGAAGATCAGGCAATGTTTTAGGGTTCTAACTCTGGCAGCAATGTGAGAACAGACTTGAGGGCAGCAAAAATGGAGGTAGGTAGATACTTAGGAGGCTGATGTGATAGTCCAAGAGAGACATAAATGAGGGCCTGATCTGGAGTGGTCCTCATGAGTATGGAAAGGAGGGGACACACAAAAGAAATGCCATAAGGGTAGAGGCAACACTACTTGACAACTAATAATATGTTTGTGTGTAGAGGTGAAGACTTATTTCCTCTCTCCCAGTTTTCCCCTCAACCCAGGGCTTCTATAGCATTCTGATGAACTCTGGAAATCCACCCATACCAGGAAGAGGAAGCATGGGTGTGGGTGGGTGGCTCCTGCTGTGCATTGGGTGAGGAATAGGAGATTGTTCATCATAGGCAAGACAGGAGACAAGGTTGGACGGAGCCAGCTTGTCCTGTTGCCATAGAATTTTAGATCACAGAATTTTAGAGAAGGAAAGGGGCCTTAGGACTCTGATGTGAGGATGTCCTACTGTGAGGAGAGGCCAGATAAGTATGGAGGAGTCTAGCAAGGAAGGAGCCTTTAGGAAAAGAACTAGCCTTGATCTCAAATTAAACTCTTTCTCATTTATCCTCCTTTCCTTTCTCCCCCTCAACTTCCTCCCCTTTTTCTTCTTCCTCTTCATCCACCACTGCCCTTCCTCCTCCTTCTTTTCCCTTCTTTTTCTCTCTTTGTCTCTTCCTGCTCTTTTCTCTCTTCTTCCTTCTCTCCCTTTCTACTCATCCTCCCCATTATTTTTTCTTCTTTTTTCCCCTCTTACCCTCCCTCCTTCTTTTCTCCCTTCTCCCGCTGACCCTCATCAGTACACACACACACACACACACACACACACACACACACACACACACAAACGTTTTCCTTGGAATTCAGAAGACAGCCCTTGGGGCAGGGGCAAGTCCCCTAGAAGGAGCCTCACCTTCCAGTAAATAGATTCCTTGCTTCATGGTAATGCTTTTCGTAGTCAAGCAGTCCTCTGGCTGGAGGAGTCTCTTCCTGTCTTTTCACCATCTCTATGGAGACTGGTGTAGCAGGCCCATTGAACAGAAGGTTTAGCAATTTCCCCAAATACAGTTGAAGCTGGAGGCCACAGCTCTTGCTTCTTCACTTCTTTGCTCTTTCTATTGTCCTCTCACTTCTATCAGTGTGGTCCATGGACCAGCACCATTCACATCACCTGGGAGTTTGTTACAATGCAGAACTTGTGGACTCACACCAGACCTACTTAATCAGAATTTTCACTTTAACAAGAATATCCATGAACCTTAAAGTTTGAAAAGCACTGCTCTACATAGACTACATCTCTCTATAGGCACAGTCATTCCTAGAGCAACCCATTCTGGGTTTGCCTGAAACCGTGGAGGGATAAAAAAACTGAAGGTCAGAGAGTCCTGGAGGGCAGGGTATCACCACTCAGATGTCTGCAGAGGCTAGGCAGGGGTTCTGGCTCTAAAGGAGGCAGCTGCCGCCCAGTTCCAGCTGATTGTTTAAGGTAGGAATACCAGCTAAGGACTGCCAGACCTTCCCATGTTTAAGAGAAGCTGGAATTCCAGATTTTTATGTGAAATATCCTGATCAAATGGCAAGATTTCATTCTTCTTTATTGTTGAGTATTATTCCATTGTATGTATATCATCTTGTTTATCCATTCATCTATCGATGGACACCTAGGTTGCTTCCACATCTTGGCTATTGTAAATAATGCTGCAATGAACATATGAACATATGGGTACACATGTCTTTTCTAATTAGTGTTTTCATTTTCTCGAGATAAATACTCAGAAGTGGAATTGCTGGGTTGTATTGCAACAACATGAATGGATCTAGAGGGTATTATGCTAAGTGAAATAAATCAGACAAAGAAAGACAAATACCATATGATTCACATATATGTGGAATCTAAAAAACAATACTAAACAAATGACCAAACAAAGCAGAACAATAACAAACTCATAGAAATAGAACAAACTGATGGTTGCCAGAGGAAGTGGGATAGAGGATGAATGAAAAAGGTCAAGGGGAATAAGAGATATGAAATTCTGGTTATAAAATTAATAATCCACATGTAATGCGCAACACAGAGAATATAGTGAATAATATGGTAATAACTTTGCACAGTGACAGGTGGTTACTAGATTTAGTGTACTGATGAATCATAAGGTATATAAATATTGAATCACTATGTTGTACACCTGAAACTAATAACTAATATGATATAGTATGCCAACTATACTTTAATTATATATATATATATATATATATATATATATATATATTTTAATATATATATAGTTTAATCTCCAACAAGCTTAAAACACTTTTGTGGGCTGTTGGCCAGATTTTCTGTTTATAGTCTTTGATGTAGTCTGTTTGTTTGTTTTTATCAACAAGGATTCTTTGACCAATCAGAATCTTACCTGAAAGCTTAATGTATTAAGCATATGAAAGGAGAACCACTCTAGTTGAAGTGGGACCCAGAACTCCTCGCATTCAGCCTCCCCCACATCCCCTAGGACAAGAAGTAGCCTCTGAAGGACCCTCCCTATATTCCATAAAAGAACAGGTCAAAAAGCATTAAGAGACTCTAATAACACTATTTGGCAGATGAAGAAACTCTGAGAGTCTTGTCCAAGGTCACACAGAAACTTAGCAGTCCCCTGACTCCCTGACCAGTGCTCTTCCCATCTCAGCCTCACACACTTTTTTGCATGACTCTCTAGTGCAGTCTTCTATTGATGGAGGATTTATTCTACAGTGTCATTGGCAGGTGCTCTTCCAGACTCTGCTTGGATACCTTTAATGATGGGAAGCTCATCTCTTCAGAAGGTTGGACATTAGCATAAGTTTGGCTTGCCAGAGAATCTTCGATCAGATAAATATCGTTCATGAACTTTGCAGGCCCTGAATTCACCCAAATTGTTTAAGTAACACCTCTGTCCAGATGGCGGTTAAATTTCCTCATCAAATTGAAACTCCTCATGCAGTTAGTTCAGTTGTTGCCTTTGTATTGAAAATGAATAATTGACTGAAAAGTACATTTCTTAGATAGACAGGAAGTTGTTTTAGGCTGAAGGGATGGCATGGGAGAAAGACAAGTGGGAAGTAAAGAGGAAAGGGATAAGTGCTAGGAAAAGGGGGTGAATGAGATGAAGTCATTTCATTTATACAAACCTGAGAGCGCATGAAGAGGCCCATAAAGAGATTAGAGGAGAGCAACTAGTGTGTCTCTACACAGAGGAAGGAGAAGTCATTTTATCTGGCTAGTTCCTATGATCAAGCTGAAGTGGCCTTGTGGGGAGGCTCTTTGGGCAAGGGCCCCAGTATAGTGCTTTCTGTAGCAGCCCATTGAGCAGCATCTTACTCTGTCTCCAGGCTCTGCCTGCTGAGGCCTGAAGAAAGACAAGCGTGGTCACGTCCTCCCTGCCCTTCCCTGAGCTGCTTAAAGATGCTTCAAGAGCTACCTTCAGGTACCTTTGAGGTCCGCTGTGTTTCTTCTCTGGCCCCAGTCTGCAGAGTCAGAGAGCTGCTTGGGAAACTCCAGGATGAGGAATTGCATTCCTAGGTGAATGGCTGTCCTAGCTGATGTTTCCACAAAGGAAGCGGAAGTCCACATGTCCAGTAAACCTTCCCCCAATAAGAAATTCTGGTTGACCCACAACACCTCTATTATAATTCCAAATATAGATGAAGATGTTTTCTATTCTTTTGGAAGCAAAAAATATTATCTCAATGACTCCAGCATAGTGACAGGGGTTTGGTCTAGATCTGGGCTTCTCACATTTTAATGTGTATGTGAATCATTGAGGATTTTGTGAAAATGCTCATGTTGAGTCAGTAGGTCTGGGGTGGACCTGAGATTCTTCATTTCTAACAAGCTCCAAGGTGATACTGATGCTGCTGGTCTGAGACCCACACTTTGAATAGTAGCAAGGGGCTAGATGACCTTGAAAATTCATCTAGCTGAATTTATCTTCTCAAAGTCTAAGCTAGATTATGTTTAGATATATACCTATACAAACTTTTACTATTACACTAACATCTTGCTTCAAATTATTTCTTATGTTAGCTTATTTGGGATAACATCTATTACGTTTCTCATTTCTTCCTCTCCTGCCTCCACAACACTTGGCTCCTTGGAAGTGCATGCCCTCTACCTCTGCCACCCATTACCCCTTCTTTTGCTTTCATATTCTGACATTCTGGCTCTGCCTGCTTCTCTGACATTATATCCCACCACTATCTTATACATCACTACATTTTGCCATGTTGGCCTTCTTCTGCTCCTTGCACGTATCTGTCTCATTTCCATTTCTGGGCCTTTGCTTTTGTTATCCCTTCATATTTGGAATGGTCTTCCCCCAGATCTTTGCATGGCTGTTTTCTTATTCCGGTATCAACTCAGATGTCATCTCCCCTGAGAGGACTTCCTTGGACACCTAGGTATAACAGTTTCCTCCTTCCTCAGTTACCTTCTATTATATTACCCTACTGATTATTTTCATAATAACTCTTCAGTACCTAAGATTACTTTATTTATTGTTTTTGGGGTCTGGTGTCTAAATCTCTCCATTAGAATATAAGCTCCTTGAAGATAGAGAGCTGATCTGTCTTGTTCACTACCATATTGCCAATACCTAGAACAGAACTCGGCACATAGTAGATACTTTATATATAATTTTTGGCTGACACATTTTCTTCCTGGACATTCTTCCTTGCTCACTGAAGATTTCAGCTCCTAGACCATCACTTATTTTCATTTTTCTCCTGTGTGTAACCTCAACATTCCTTTAGATAGCCTGCTTATTCAACTCTAGCTTCATTTTCAATAACCTATTTCTTCACCACACCTCAGCCAGAAAATTCCTGTGGTAACATGATGGATCACGTCATAGTAACTAATTGAATTGCCTCCAGAATCTCGATTTCAAACATCTCCTCTCTGAACACTGTCCTGTTCTACCAGTTCATTTACTCTGGTACCTCTATTCCAACAATTCTTCCATGTCATCGATATCTCCAGTTCATCGACCCTGCTATTCCATTAATCTTATACCCCATTCCTCATTACCCCTTCTCATGTCCTCTTTTCCTTTCTGGACAGCATAGATTCCCCGGTTCATTATTATGATCACTCCCTTGAAAATGCTTGCAACTCTATTGCCCATTTCTTTTCCCATTGTATTTTCCTGACGAATCTCTCTCAGATTTCACCCAACCATTTATCTTCTCTACATCTGTGCTTGAGCAGTAAAATGGACTGGATAAAAGTCTGATTTTTTTGCTTTACCACAATCCTCAACTGGGCACTCAGTACTTCCAGAAAACCCTACTACACGTCCTTAATGAGTTTACTTTTTTTTAAAACTAAGACAGTGGCTGTCAACCTTAGTTGCACATTAGAATAATCTAGAGATCTTATAAAAATCCTGATGCCCAGGCTGTACCTTATTCCAATTAAATCATAAATCTTGAAGATGGGATTTAGATAGCAGCGTTTCTTAAAGCTCACCCGGTGACTCCTGTGTGCAGCTGAGGTTGAGAACTACTGTTGTAAGAGGACTATTTCATCCTTGCTTCTCCCTTGTATAACTTCAGTGACTCCTCCTTCCATTTGCCTCTTTCAGCTTCATCTTTTTATTGAGAAAATAGAATCCATTTTAAGGGCATTCCCTTCTCTTTCATTTACCAAATCTACAGGCCCACCAGCAAATGCACTGTCACCCATTTTCTCCATCTTCCTTCCTGCTAGATCACAGGAAATGGCCCTGTTACTATCAATGGCAAATATCTCCTCTTATGCTCTGGACCTCATCCCCTCTCACATTCTCAAGGACTTTGCTCCTGCAGGTATCCTCCTGATATATCAGTGCTTCTTAGACTTTAATGTACAACCAGATCACCCGGGGATCTAGTTAAAATTCAGATTATGATTCAGTAGGTCTGAGATGAGGCCTGAGGTTCTGCATTTATAACAAGTGTCCAGGTGATGATGATGTTGTTTTCCGTGGACCATGCTTCGAGTAGCAAGATCCTATACCATCAGCCTCTCCTTCTCATTCCCATCATCATATAAGCATGCTCTTAACTTCATGTTAAAAGAAAAAAAAAAGACGACTTCAAATACCCATCCAAATGTTACATTATTTCTCTTGTCCCCTTTGGAGCAAAACTAATCAAAGAGTTATCTATACTTGTCTCCACTTTTTTACCTTCATTTATTCTTTTTTTCCCCTCATTCACTCCTCAGCTTGCTCCAATATGAAGCTACTCTTGTCAAGGCCAATGATGATGACCGTGTTGCCAGTACAGTGGACATATCTCTCATCATCCATTTAACTTCTCAGCATTATTTCTTAAAACTCTTTTTTTTTCACCTGAATGCAATTTTTCCTGGTTTTCTTTTTACCTTGTTGACCATTACTTCTCAGTTTCCATTTTTGACCCTTTCTTCTCGATTCAACTTCAGTTTAATTGTCGAAGAGCTTCAAGATTCAGTCCATGTTCCTTTTCTATCTACACTCTCTCCCTAGATGATCTCATATTCTTGTGTCTCTAAATAACATCTATATGAGGATGACTGCAAAATATATATCTCCAGGCAGATCTTCTCTCCTGAGCTCCAGGCTTGTGTATCTAGTTATCTTTCTGACATCTCCTCTAATAATATGAGTAATGGACAGCTCACACTTAATACATCTAAAATGGAAGTCTTGATTTCCTCTCCTCCTCAAATAAGAATAGCTTATTCTAGTCTTCCCACATCAACAAATGGTGCCACCATCTACCCACTTGTTCAATCTAAATCCTAGAGTCATCCATAATTTCTTCTTTCTTTCCTTCACGCTCCACATCCAATATATCACTAAGTTTTGTAGTTTCTACCTCTAAATAAAATATATCTCAAATATAGTCATGTACCACATAATGATGTTTCAGTCAAGGATATACTACATATATGAGAATAGTCCTGTAAAATTATAACAGAGCTGAAAAATTGCAATTGCCTAGTGATGTCATAGTCATCCTAATATTATAGCACAATGCCTTGTGTGTTTGTGGTGATGCTGGTGTAAACAAACCTATTGTGCTGTCAGTCACATAAAAGTATATCACATATAATTATGTACAGCACATAATACTTGATAATGATAAATGACTACATTACTGGTTTATGTGTTTACTGTACTATTTATCATTATTTTAGAATATACTCTTTCTATTTATAAAAAAAATAGTTTGCTGTAAAACAGTATGCCATGCTATGCTGGCAGCAGCCTCATATATCTCATGTTTATTGCATATCTTGATTGCACCATTCTCTTATGCTTGATTTAATCTCATGTTGTTTTGTACAATAACAAGCTGTTCAGGTTGTAGCCTGAGAGTTAGGCTATACTAAATAGCCTAGGTGTATAGTACTCTATATCATCTAGATGTGTGTAAGTATACTCTGATGTTCGCACAGTGACGAAAGTGCCTAACAACACATTTCTCAGAAAGTATCCCATCGTTAAGTGGGTTCATGATTGTATTTTTATCTCTATCATCTTCAGTGCCTTTCCACTCCAAGTTACATAGTATCTCTCCTGGATGATTGTAACAGTTCTACATCTTATTCCTCTTTCAATCTGTTTACCACAAAGCAACCTGAGTGGTCTTTTGCAAATGTAAATCAGATCAACTCGTTCCGCTGATTAAAACCCCTCAGTTCCCTCCACTCTTTCTCCATCGTTCTCAGAATAAAATACAAATTCTCTACTATGACTTTCAAGTGACCTGGTTTCTGCCAAATTTGTCTCTTACAGCTCTCTTTTTTTTTTGGATGTTTCAGCCTGTTCAATCCTTTTGACTTTTGGATTTTCTGTTTTCTGTGCCTGGAATACTTCCTCTCTTCCTCTTTATGCAGCAGGCTCACTTTAAGCCTGGAGGCCTCAACTTAAATGTCACCTCCTTGGTGAAGCCTTCTTTATCTAAATTCTCTCTTTCCGCCCCCATAATTACTCTCTGTCTTTTCATTTTCTTTCTTTCATAGCGCTTATTACCATCTGTATTAATGTAATTATTTACCTCATTTACTTATTGAATAGAAATCAGGAAATGAAAAGTGTCTGTCTTGTTCATTTCTATATAATCAGTGTCTAACACACTGTGTCTTGCACAGTGTAGGCACACATGTTCATTAAACTTATAAATGAATCAATAAGAATAGATAGTGATATATGTACTGAATATCATTTTGTCAAGTCAACACAGGTTATAATGTAAATGTTAGCTTTTAGACTCCCAATACTAGCATTATATTCCTTGTGTATTTTTAATTTTTATCATTTTTCAGTACTGCATTCCACTTGCTACCAAACCGAAGGTGTTTGTTTGCCTGTGTGCATCAAAGACACGTGAATAGGAGTTTGCAGCAAAGAAAGTAAAGGTTTATGTAGGAAATTGGTGCCAAACTCGGATATGCAGATGAGCTAGTGATTAAAAACCTGGCTCCCTGATGGCATGTAGGTTAGAGTATACAGGCAAAATCATGAGACACCATGAGTTAGGGATTGGGGGTCATGGTGGAGGTGAGTCCCTCTGTCTGGTCTCATGGGAAAGGAGCCAGGGGTCATTTCAACTTAGGGCTCAGGAGCTGAAACATAAATTAGGTCAAGATGTTATCTTTAGTTTGCCAGAGGTCTGGACCCTGTGACTATTAGTTAGGTCTGGGCTACTATCTTCTACTGCTGAGAGAGAGAGAGAGAGAGAGAGAGAGAGAGAGAGAGAGAGAGAGAGAGATTGATTTTTTCTAGAGCTAGGATTTAAAACTAAATCTGATCAAGGCATAAGGACCCTAGATTTCATGCTCACTGTCAAAAATCAAGGGTATGAGTTCTAATTCTAGCTCAGTCACTAACTTACTTACTTAGTGACTTTTGGAGTTCTTTTCATTCTTGGGATCTATATTTTCTCATCTCTAAAATGAGAATGTTGGAGGAGATAATCTTTAAGATCTTTGATGATTCTTATATCTATGGATAAGTGATTGCTTAACACTATTAGGTAAGAAACAATTAGTGTATTCATTGTATCATTTGGAACTTGAGACTCAGAGAAGCTGGATACCAGGTTACCCACCAGTAGTGAATTCAGCCCTTTACTCAATTATGCACAAAGCCACAGCCACAACTGGTAGGGACCAACTTGGGGTAGTGCCTCTACCCCCAGAAGTCTGACTCTGGTCTCTTCGAATCACTATGGATGCAATAAAGAGAATGTACTAGACTGGGGACATACCTAAGACTATCTCTGTCCTCATGCTGCTCATCGCTGAAAAGAGGGCAGCATTTGGCACTTTTCCACTGAAAGCTGGTGCCAGGCTGGGTACCAAATAGGCTTCTGAGAAATTACAGAGATTCAAGGGAGAGGTCTGGGGCACAGAGATTGTGGAGACCCTTTTTCCAGATTTTTATTATCCTGTCCTGAATGCTTACCGGTTTTCAGGTGCTGTGCTAAGTGCCTTCTTTACATGAAGGAGACACTATTATTAGCCCTATTTCACAGATAAGGAAATTATCTAGATGCAGAACATTAAGCAACCTGTCCAAGTAAGTAGCAAAGCCAATAATTGAATCCAAGTAGTTCTGGCCACAGAGCTTATATTCTTACCTACTACACTATATTGCCTCTAATTGCTCACATGGTTCTAGGCAACTAGGCACTCAGGACATACTGGATTCAATAGCCTCTATGCCTCTGAAATTAACACCTGCTCTTCTGCAAGAGTGTCTAGGCACATACAATAATACTAGACTGTTTGCTCTCAAATCCATTTTTCACTCTTCTCCTAAAAACTAAATTTCATAGGCTCCCTTGCTGTCTCACGTCTTCTGTCCAATGGGAGACACCTGCAGGTGATTAGTGGGTAAAAAGAAGGAAGACTGCAGGGTATTTCCTCCACTCCCTGCTTTAGAAAGGTGTATTCTGGAAGTAGCTATATTTCCTTCATGACTCCCAATTTTGTTGAACAACTCCTTCATGCATGGCACCTGGACCATCAGACCACCCGCTCCATGTTTTTAGCTAAAGTTTAGCACCAGTTTCTGCGTTAACAGTAAAATTACCTTTTCCCATTATCCATCTAGCCCTAGGAGTGGTAGCAGTTTTCTGTGGTTGCTAAATGCTGGCTTGCCTTACCATCTCTTGTTTGGCTTCTTAGCTCTGCCAGTATGATGTGTTCTCTGTATTAAATGTTCTCACTTTAAAATAACTAGGTTTCTATTTTCCTGATTGGATCATGATGGATATTGACAATGGGTATAATTCCAGGGCTATTCACTATCACATATATTGGTTTACAACCTTTATCTTATTTGTTTACTTATTTACTGTCTGTCTTTCCTTCACTCCAAGTAGATTGCAAAGTCCATGAGAAACTTTGTTTCGTATCCCAAAATCTATCACAATGTCTGGCACATAGGCAGTCAATAATATTGTTGAATGAATGCATCCATTTACAATAATTCAAGTTTTTATTGGCTATCTCCTATGTGCCAGTCACTGTTGTAGGAAATATCGAGTTGAGTAATTCATTGTCTCTGCTTTAAAAAAACATTATAATTCGATTTAAGTGACGAGAAATAAAAAAAATGTACACATGACCAGTATATTAGTTTGCCAGGGCTGCCATAAAACAGTACTACAGACTGGGTGGCTTAAACAACAGAAATTTATTTTCTCATAATTCTGAAGGGTAAAAGGCCAAGATCAAGGTGGTTTCTTTTGAGGCCTCTGTCATTGGCTTATAGATGGCTGCCTACTCCCTTTGTCTTCACATGGTCTTCCCTCTGTACTCATCATTGTTCAAGTTTCCTTTTCTTATAGGGACAACAGACATAGTGGATTGGAGCCTATCCTAATGACTTTGTTTTAACTTAATTACTGTTTTAAAGACCCTATCTCCAAATACAGCCATGTTCTGAGGCATTGGTGGTTTGGTCTTAACATGCAGATATTTAGTGAACACAACTCAGTCAGTAATAACTAGTAAGTAAAATATCATTTTCAGTTGAGAAGGCTAAATGGTAGTGCCATAGGAGTTAGATGAGAGATGATAAAACCAGTATCCTGGAGTATTCTGGGAAAGCTTTCTAGAGGTAGTGTGCCTAGGTCTTAAGGAGATCTTAAAGAGTCGTGACAGTTTCAATGGGCTGGTTATCAGTGGAGGTGCATTTATGAGGCTCAGTGTGAGTGAAGGCCCAGGGGTGGAAAAAAGTGAAGAGACCATTATAGAATCTGATTACTGAACTATTAAACTTGAGAGGAAGTTGAAAGGTCACTCAGGCTAAGCTCCCACTGGATTTAGGAATCCCTTGCCAAAGGACCATTCAGCTTCTATTTGTATACCCCCCAGGACTGGGTGCTCATCAAAGCAGCTACTTTGATCTTTGGCCAGCTATGTCTGGCCAAAACAATGGCTTGGACGAAGTAGAGACAGTTTACTAGGAGGTAGAGGATAATAAGGTTGTGTGTGTAGCATGCAGGTGATATCTTCATACCAATCACATTCAGGAACTTCTTGCTGATGTCATATTTTAATTCCTTCTTAGGGAAACTGTAATCTCTGTTTTTGTTCTTGCTTGACCTTCCCTATGGATTAGGAGACTTGAATTCTTGTCTTGTTTGGCTGTGCTACCTTGGGCAGATGTCTTTCAATCTCTGGGCTTCAGCATTCATGTCTGTAACAAGGGGCTAATTAACATTCTCTATCATTTCCATCTTTCACGGTTATCGTAAGAACTATATGGAATAATAATGGGTGTGAATGTGACCAACAATGTCAACTCTAAGGACATGCAAGTGCACCAGCCTGGGTTGCACTGCCTAGAGTTAGGGGCATCTTAAAGAGGTGGGAGGTTTCTCCATTTGCCTGTTTTGCTGATGTTCATTTGACTTATTCTCAGCAAAATAAGCAAATGGAAAATTCATCCATCGACAAGCTACCTTTCATATTCCTGATGGTGTGAGAGAGAATCTGAGAATGGTGTGTGTGTGTGTGTGTGTGTGTGAGTGAGATAACAAAAAGAAGCTTGGAAAGCTTCAGAAGGGAAAGTGAAGGTTTTATCTTTTTTTATGTGACCTTAGGTCCCTTCTGACTTATACTCCATTTATTAATCTGTAAAATGGAGATACTAATGCCTTCCTCCACAGGGTTATTCTGAGAAGTGAAAGTTATCATGATGATGAAAGCCTCAAGAGAGTACCCTGTAGGAGAGAAGACCCCAGGGGAGTATGCAGAGGGAAGGCTGGGGGCAGGGAGGCGGGAGAGTGCTGGCATGGCTCCACTAGGGCAGGATCTTATTATTCCGGAGGTTGGCCCAACACCTCTGGCAACTTTGGAGAGGACTTTTTGCTGAATTGACACAATTAGGGAGCCCCACAACAAACAGTATCTAACTCCAGCACGGTGGGAAACAAGCAGAGGTGGCAGCTGTCTTCTCCCAGGCGGAGGTTATTCACCCCCATCCTCTTCCTGCACCCACCTCCCAGTTCTTAAGCCTTGGCAGGGGACAAAGGCAGTCGTTTGGGACCCCCCTCCCACGCCTCTTCCACAGCCAAGCACCCTCAGAGCTGCGGGCAGAGAGGCAGAGCCTGCCGGCTGGGATGGAACAACCTGACTGAAGGCGAGGTCCAGGGCGGAGGGGATTGAGCTGTAAGGCTGTGGAGGAGGGGAGGCGAAGGGGGCGCTGGGGCTTTCGCTAGCTCCAGCCCAGACAGTCCAGCCAGCCCAGTCAGCCCGAGACAATCCGCGCCAGCCATCTGGCCTGGGAGAAGCCGGACTTCGTGGGCATCATGCAGTGGATAAGGGGCGGATCAGGAATGGTGAGTGCACATAACCCCAGCTTCTCCTGCTTGAGCCTCAGTCCCCTAGCCCCACCCTCAGCTCCTTCGGCAGCCGCCATGCAGTGAGCCCCCTAGCCTCTGCTCACCGCCCTTTCTGCTGTCCTTGAGACACCAGAGAGCTTGCTGTAGCCATTTTAGGAGCCCTTGCTCGCCTGCCTGCGGAAGAAAGCCCCCTCCCATCCTCTTCCGCATTCTTAATGCCTCCCCCCAACCCCGGAGGTTTGGGTGGGATGGTAATTGGGGTCACCTGGAAGGCCAGAAAAGCAAGGGGGCTGGCAGAGGGGCTCTCTGGGAACAGTAAGGATACCAGGCTGCGGGCCAGCTGGCACGGGATTGGGAGGGAGGGAGCAGTGACATAGCCTGAGATTGTGGATGAGGCAGTGTGGGATAGCTGTATGGTCCCCCAAATAGACTGCGTGTACCCCTTTGCTCTGACCAGTCTCAGGGTGTGAGGGCTAGAAATCCACAATCAGGGAAGCTGCCTAGGGGAGCCCTGGAGCCCTTCCTTGCCTGGTCTGGGGTCACCCTGTCCATACTTGGGGTTTTGTCAAAGAAAGACAACTGCAGAAGCCCCTATCCTGGAAATGGGTCTGGACTCTATTCAGTTAAGAGAGCTTTTCTTCAACCCCAAGGAGTGTGTGCTTGTATGTGTGTGTGTTTATTATCATGTTCGAACAGTTTATTTTATGCCACATTGCTACCTTCTCCACCTGGAGACCTTGGGATGACTTCTCTTTGCAGAGATGAAGTGGTGGCTGCATCCTGATGCCTCTCTGACTCAGCCAGAGGTAGCTGAAGACAAGGACTCTGGGGGATGGGAGGCCCCCATGTCTTTGTCCTCAGCTGGGAGGCATGGGCAAGAAGATCTTGGAGGACAGTTGGGTTGGGTCCGCAGGCACTTATGGCTATGTCAGCCCACACTTCTGCACTACCATCCACAACCTGCAGCTGAAGGAAAGTAGCCTGAAGCGGTTGGGCAAAAATTAATGTTCAACTCTTTTTTTGCTCTCATTCTGGAAGGGAGGAGAAAATCTGGCATGGGTTAGGACTGCATTCAGAGGAGCTGTCTTCTTCCTTTCCTCAGGGTTTCCTTAGGCCTCTGTTTTAGTGGTTCTTGAAGGCATCCAATTTATATTCTTATGTGCCAAGGCTTCAAGAGACTCTTGTTCCCAGATGACCCTCTTTTCCTGGGATCCCACCTGGGCTATTTCAAATGTTTATAGAACCAGAAAAGGTCAGGGCAGGGAAAGACTTTCAAGTCCTGTCATCCATACAGGGAAGCAGATAACTAGATAGTGGGAGAGACTCACCCAGGGTCACACAGCTCCATGAAAGCAAAGCTGAGTCTAGCACGGGAACCTCCTAACTCTATCACTATCCCTCCTCACTGCTCTACAGAATCATCAGTTCAGATGGTTCTGAGAGAGGCAAAAGAGAACAAAAAGTCATGATCTTGGGAAAGGACTTCCTTCAGGATGAACTAATGCCATGAAATTTGCTTGAAAAAAATGCCAATCCTGGTATTTCTGTCAGCTGGGTCTGGGTGAGACTTCTCTCCTCTTCTAAATATCTTTTAATATAGCAGTCCAGAGCTACTCATTGACAACAGATTAGATTAGTGGAGAAATGTGAAGTTTTGCCAATTGTGTGTGAGAGAGAAGAGATAGTAACAGACACCTTGTGGAGATTAAATAATTAAAGATTGATTGATGGGGAAATCATAATATTTTTGGGGTACTAAAGTGGCGAATATTAAATGATGAAAGTCTTTCTTTAATTCTTTTTAAAACTCAAGAGATGGGAGTGGTAAACTCTATTCTAACCTGGAAGGCAGGAAACCTTTAATCTAGTCTTGGCCCTGCTATTGTTCAATAAGAATGCTTTGAGCCTCAGTGTTCTCAACTGTTAAATAGGGCTATTAATGATCACCAAAATTCCTTCTAGATCTGAGATTCTCCGATTATCAAAAGTAAATGTTGGGTAAAATTTAACTAGTGGCTCATTATGAAAAAAAATAGGAGTGTATATCTAGCCACCATTTTATAATGTGGCTAGTCAAAAGTCTTTTCTCCTTGTTCTTTCATTTGCAAAGTGTTTGAAATTCAGATTGAACTTTTTATAACAGTGAGATTTATTTTCAGAACATTTGAATATTATAACTGATTTCAAGTGTCACATGTAAATGAAGGTCCTTGAACATAAAACATCAGTCAGGATTTTACAGAATAAAATATTTCTCAGTAGACAGAGAGTGTTAAAAACTGTGAGTTCACTTTTGATAGTAAATTTTTCTATATATTTATTCATAGCTTCTCCTGGCAATGCCAATCTGTGCTGGTTAGGTAGTGTGTCTAGGGTGGAAAGAACACTGGTCTCAGAGTCATAAGTCTGAGGTTGAGGGTCTGGCCTTTACACTTCTCAGCTCTGAAACACTTGCCAATTGTCAAACTTTTTTCATCCTCAGTATTCTTGTCCATAATATGAGGTTGAAGTACTTTATCTCATAGGCATTACTGAGGTCATTAATTCATTCAACAAAAATATAGAGTATCTACTCTGAGTTGGCACTGACCTAGATGCTGGGGAAACAGCAGTGAACAAAAACAAAGTCTCTACTCTCATGGATCTTACATTGTGGAGGTTGGCGGGGGGTGGTTACTAAACAGTTACACAATGAATATACAATATATCAGGAGGTGCTAAGTACTAAGAAGAAAAAGAAAATCTGGTAAGAGAATAGAGAGAGTTAGGGGGTGGGATGATATATTAGATCGGCCAGAGCCTCTCTGATTAAGAGACATTTGAGCAGAGATGTGAAGGAAATGAAGTAACAAACTCTTATGCAGCTGTTTAGGAAAAGAAGATCTAGGCATAAGAAACAGAGAGAGAGAAAGAGAGAGAGAACAAATGCATATAACTCATTTAAGGAACAGCAAGGAGGCCAATGTCTTGAGGACATTTAATCTGAGTGAGATGGGGAGCTTTTGGAAGGTTTTGATCAGATAAGGGACATACTCTTACTTAAATTTTAACAGGAGAATAGATTGTAGTGGGGCGAAGCAAAGAGCTATGAAGAAGCTCTAAAATTAGCCAGGTTAGAGGTAATGGTGTCTTGGACCAAAGTGATGATAACCTGTATGAAAGGGCTGGGTCTTTTCTTTTGTAGCATCATTTGTAGATGGTCTGTGTTTCTCCTTTCTGATCATCCATCTGATTCTCAGATGGCTAAATGTGGGGCTAGAATGAACACAGAATGCGTGGATGCGTGCAAAGGTATTTCATATCTAAGTCAATGATCAAATTATCTGCTGCGGGCTCCCAGCCTCTGGTGGGGCTAATTGAGGATTGGTTCTACGTGGATTACCAATGAATCAGTTCCTTGCTTTCTGGGATTTTGGAGAAGATTAAGTAAATTGTTAGTACTAAATGCTAGATGTGGTACACTTCACATATGTGATATCTGGAATGGATCCTTTTTAGTACTCTCTTTATGACAAAATAATTTTCAGTAATAATAGCACTAATAATTATTTTCCTGATTTATTTTTTAAAAATTTAAAATAATTAACAATGAGAAAGAAGACTAAACTTCAATTTAAAAATATCTAAATTCAGTAACATAAAATGATCTAAAATGTGCACTTACGAAACAAAAATAGTACACCTTGCAGTTTGTATTGTTTTCGCTGTTTTAGATTTTAAGCACAAATAAAAACTTCAATTTGTCACATAAATGAAAGAATTGATGTAATTTATGTTCCGTTTTTTTTTTTTTTTTTTGACTTTGCAATCATTGTGCTATCATTTACTATGAACCTACTATTTAAATGCTGGAACATATAGTACCAGAGGTACTGCAGAAAAGAAATGCACCCAAACCTACTTGAATGAATTTAAACCTTTACAAAGTAAAGTGAAATAAAGAACACATGCAAAATCTCTCTCAGTCTCTCTCACTCTCTCTCTCTCTCTCTCTCTCGCTCTCTCTCTCTCTCTCTCTCTCTCTCTCTCTCTGTGTGTGTGTGTGTGTGTGTGTGTGCGCGCACGCGCGTGTGTGTGCGTGTGTGTATTGGAGGGCAACTGTATAACTGGAAATTCTTTGAATTCAACTTCCATATAGAATACAATATTATTAAAAGATAAGTAATAGAAGTTGCTGATTTCAAACTTTTTATAGATTATTAAAACTCAGTCGTAACAACAATTGTTTAGAACTTTTGCCAACAAAATATATATTTTTCAGAGAGCATTTTATTACTGACTTTTTTTGTTTAAATTTTAAATTGTTTAAAATTGCTAGTGCATGGTGACAATGAAGAAAACACTTTGACTTTTGACTTTTAGTCTTTAAAAAAAATTCTCTATAGATAGTATGCTCCTTCATTGCCTGCACAAAGGATTGTCCATGCCTCGTGCCCCACCCTTTGTATGCCATGGCTTTGGAGAAGAATATGAAATCTTGGAATAAATTCCATACCAAATTTCATCAGACCTTTATGAAAGCCACAACATTTGAGTTGGTGGAAATCTCTTCATAGGCAAGATAGAATGCCCAACTCCTAAGATTAACAGTTGATTTGATTCTGCTATGAATAACAGAGATCTGTCTACACTGGCCTAAAACACACAGGTTTTATTCTTTCGCATAAAATAACTCAGGAAATGGGTATACCTGTGCCAGTATGGCAACTTCAGGTCATCTTTCAAAATTGCTTTGCTCCACCATTGCTAGCATTTGGATTTCATTCATCGTCCAAGATGGGTGTTGAAGCTCCAGAACATCTATTAATATCCACATTCTAGGCAGCAAGAAGGGTATAAAAAGAGGAAAAGGACTTGACCTTCCCTTTTAAAAGAAGTCTTATTTAATGATACTTCTACTTATATCTTTGGTCAGAACTGAGTCACATGGATGCTCCCAGATGCAAGGGAAACTTGGAAATGTAGTCATGTAAACTGGGTGGCAATGTGCACAGCTAACAATCACAGACAAGTTTTCTGATACAAAAGAAGGGGAACTCAATTTTGGACTATGTGTCACAGCCTGATGGATTTGGCCAATAGTAAAATTTGGTCAATTGTTAAAATGCTGTCATCAATCTGGTGAAGGATCAATCAAGACTTGATGTGTTCTAGTCCTCCTTTGCCTGATGGATTTGGCCAATAGTAAAATTTGGTCAATTGTTAAAATGCTGTCATCAATCTGGTGAAGGATCAATCAAGACTTGATGTGTTCTAGTCCTCCTTTGCTTCCTCCAGTGACAGATTCTTCTTGTGAGACCAAGTGGATGGTGATATCCTTCAGAGATGAGGAATGCCAAATGAGGAGCAGTGTTTAGGGAGGGGTTGGAGAGGGGAGATAAGTACAGTCTGAACCATGTTGAGTCTGAGATGTTGGACAGCCTCATGTGAGAATTATCTAATGGGAAGTTGGTGATCTACATATTGAGCTTAGAGGATGATTTGGAGGCACAGTGACAGTTGACATTCTCACATATTAACTACTAGGTATTTTTAAATGCAGTTCAGCTTGGAGAAGTGAAGTGTGGGAGCAAGACTTGAGCCTTTTCCTTTTTGAGATGGTCTCGTAACCTATAGCAGACCCAATCCACTTTGTTATATAATTTCTAGAATTTCCATGGCAACAATATAGTTTCAAGCTTTACTCTCTACATTGCTCATGTTGCTTCTGGGCTGCCTCAGCTGCAATGTCCAAACTAGATGACCTTGGAAATAATTTAGCCCAACTCCTTAGCGCAGGGGTCAGCAAACTAGCCTACTGGTCAAATCCAGCCCACAAGCTAAGAATATTTTTTAAATGGTTGGGAAAAAATGAAAGAAGAATATTTTGTGACATATACATGAAAGTATATGAAAATTTATATGAAATTCAAATTTCAGTGCCCATAAACAAAGTTTTATTGGACCATGCCATGCTCATTCTGCCTTCATGATACAAAGGCAGAGTTTAATAGTTGTGATAGGGACTATATGGCCTGCAAAAGCTCAAATATTTACTATTTTGCCCTTTACAGAAAAGTCTTGCAGACTCCTGCCTCAAAGCCACAGAGTTACCATGGCAGGGGAGGAGCCGTGCAGAGGCAAGAAAGAGTTCGGATCTTCTACCTCTGATTTTCCAGAGCACCTGGGTTTTTGCTTTATATGTTGGGTTGTTGCTTAAGAGTTTGGAAAAGAGTTTTGTTTGCCTTGCATTCTCCCTACTTCTCACACAAAAATGTTTGAATACTAGTCATTTTATGGATTGTAAAAACTGAGTTTCAGAGAGGGAGGGTGCTTGACCCAAGACCACACAGCTACTCAGTAACTGGGAAAATAATCAACATGTCTCAATTCCTAGCTAAGTGTGCCTTTTACAACATTCATGAGATAAAATTAGCAGGAGACAAGGGAAGATAAGCTTACCTGTTATGTGCCAGTTATAGTAAATGTTATCTTAATCAATCCTCACATTATCCTGTAAAAAATAGCTTTTGATATCAACATTTATTGATTTATAAGTTCATGCAACAAATATTTACTGAGCACCTATTATGTGTCAGGTATTCCTCTAATCACTGAAGATGCAGCAGAGAATGGAACAGAAAAATATCCTTGCCCTTCCAGAGTTCATAGTCTAGTCCAGCTTGGAAACAGGGATAGAGAGTTTAAGTATTTAGCTAGCTCAGGGTTAAATAAAGAGCAAGAATCAGAATTCAAATCTAGATTTATCTGATTACAAAGCTTTACTCTTATCACAACCCACCCATTCACCTTTGACCTATCCATTCCCCATCCCTCTATCCACCCCCATTCACTCACTAATCTACTCACCCATTCGCCCATCCATCCATCCATCCATCCATCCATCCATCCATCCATCCATCCAATGTATTTTTTGATTACTTATAAACTACAGGTGCTAGCTATACATCAGGCAGAGTCCCCTAGCTTTCATCATTCTGCCTTGGTATGAGCAACATAGTGTAATGGTTAGGAACACAGACCCTGGAACCAGATTCCCTGCATTCAAATACTTGCTCTAGCCACTTATTGTCTGTGTGGTCTTGGGCAGCCCACTGAACCTTTCAAGACCCTCATCTTTAAAGTTGGGAAGATAGTAGTACATACCCATTTCACAGTGCTGTGCAGATTAAATGAGTGAATACCTATAAAATACCTTGAACAGTGTCTAGCACAGAGTAAAAGCTATATAAATTTTTGTTGTTATTATTTTTAGATTTCCTTCAGAGATCATCTCAACCGGCTCAGAACCACTGCTTCATTTTTGTGTGATCACTGGCTAATCATGTTATATTTCTCAGTGTCTTTTCTAGCTAATACAAAAAAGAAATTTATGTCAATACTTAATAACAGCTCAATATGCTCCCTCCCCTACATAACATGCATGACAGAAATTATTTATTGCGATAGGTAATATATGGGCATGACGTAAAACTTAAAGAGTAGGGAAAGGAATGTGGCAAAAATCAAGTCTCCTTTCTAATTCCTGGTCCTCAGTCACACAGTCCAGAGAAAGTCACTCTATAAGTTTCTTAGGTGTTTTATAGAGATGTTCTATGCTTTTACAAGCATTTACTTATGTACACACACACATACACAGAAATTATTTTCCTCATACAGATAGTAGCATATTCTACAGTTCTGCACTTGCCTTTTTTCAATGAACGATATGTCTTGAAGATTATTCTATATCAGTACATACAGAGATGCCACCTTTAGTATGGCTACATGGGATTCTATTGTGTCCCCTGTTGATGGCCAATTAGTTTGTCTCCAGTTATTTGCCATGATAAACAATGCAGCAATGGACTTTAACAGGTCATTTTAAGAAAATGGATGTTTATTAAGCAGCTACTATTTCCAGGGCACTATATACCAGGCTGAGGTATGGAATAATCAAAGACAAGATGTGATTTATGACTTCAGGAGGGGAGAAATAAAGTCAGTCTGGGTAAAATGATATAAGAGGTACAAAGAAGGTGATGTGAGTGTACAGGGGAGTAAAAATGTAGTAGAGGAGGGTTTCAGAGCATTGAGCAAGGCTTCCTAGAAAAGATAGTATTTAAACTGTATCTTTAAGGCTTTCAGATGACAAAGTTGGCTTGGTGTGGGGAATAGGCATGGTAGGTGAAGGAAGAAATGTTCCAAGCAGAGGGAACAACAATGCTCTGAAACCCTCCTCTACTCAGTCTACCAATTCAAATGTAAATCACAGAAATACTCAGAATAATGTTTGACCAAATGTCTAGGCCCCCCATGGCCCAGTCAAGTTGACACATTAATTATCACATAGGCTCACTATCTTTCCAGTCTTCTGTGAGTAGTTAGGTAAAGCTGTGTGAATGGTGCTATTCTCTACCCATATGGGGAATAATTGTTATTCCTGACAAAGCAGAGGAAATACACACTTGGGCAAGCAGAATATGATCTTTTCTACTACCCTGAATTCAGACCTCAGAAGACCAGACCTAACTTTTCTCTGAGTGCTAAGAGATCCAACAGGAATTTCATTCACATGGAACAATCCTCTTGCCCCATCCCGAGGCTTCCTGAATTCTTTGTTTGAGGAGAGAATGAAAAAGGCTCCCAAACATCCTCATGACATGATGAGAAGAGCTTCTTTTTAAGATCCCCTTGCTCTGAGAAGTTTTCTTATTTTACTGGTGTGTGTGTGTGTGTGTGTGTGTGTGTGTGTGTGTGTGTGTGTAAACATGACCAGTTCTGCAAGTGATTAAGCTATTCAGTAATAAAAACCAGGAAATAGGAGATATTTTGTCAAAGGACCTGCCTGACATACCAGGGAAGTGACATTTAAGTTGAGTCAGCTGTGTAAAGATTTGGGGAAAGATCCTATGAATTTGGATTACAATAAAATAAAGAAATCCACAGTGAGGCTGGTGGGGAGTTTGGGGGCAGGGGCAGGGGTAGCCTGTGCAAAAGCTTGAGGGTTAGAAAGAAGGCCAGTGTGACTGGAGCACAGGGAGAGAGGGGGCGAGTGAGATGATAAGAAGGCAGAGAGTCAGGCAGGGGCAGCTCACATAGGACCGTGTAGGCCCAGGTTGCTTGTAGGCCCAGGGAGGTTGTGTATCGGTTATACTCAAAGGTAGTATGGTTCAGTGGTTAATAACACAGACTCTGGAACCATACTGCCTAGGTTCAAATTATGGTTCTACCACTTGTTAATTTTGTGACTTTGGACATGTTACCTAACCTTTCTGTGCCACAGTTATGCCCTCTGAAAATTGGGGATAATAATGGTACTATTCATAATGTTATTGTGAGGATTAAGTGAGTTAACATGCTCACAGTGTGCATGACAGTTCTAGGCAAGCGTTATTTATTCTAAGTACAATAGGAAGCATTTGAAGCAGTGGAATGATGAGGTCTGCTTTGTGATCTGAGAAGTTGACTTTTGCAGACTCTATAAAGCAGGGGTCTCCAATCCCCAGGCCATGGATTGGTACTGGTCAGTGGCCTGTTAAGATCCTGGCCACACAGCAAGAGGTGAGTGGCAAGCGAGCGAAGCTTTATCTGCATTTGTAGCCGCTCCCCAGCACTAGCATCACTGCCTCAGCTCCACCTCAGATCATCAGGCATTAGATTCTTATAGGAGCACTGGTCCCTGGTGCCAAAAAGGTTGGATACCACTGCTATAGAAATGGATTGAGGATGGTGAAACTGAAAATGGTAAGCTCAGTTGAGAAGCCTTCACTGACATGAAGTCAGTGGAGTTCAGAAGAGGACGGCAGATTTGTACTTGATTTTGGAGATAGAAACAATGGTAATCACTGCTGAATTGATTGAGATAGATGTAAGACAGGGAAGAAATAAAGAAGATGATCCCTAGGTTTCCGGCTCTGCCACTCACTATGTGACTTTGGGCAAGGGACTTAACTATTCTAATCTTCAGTTTCTTTATGTATTAGTCAGGGTTCTCCATAGAAACAGTATCAACAGAATGCGTATATATCTATATCTATATTATCAATCTATCCAGAGAGAGAGAGATTTAAGGAATTGGCTCATGTGATCGTGGAGGTGCAAGTCCAAAATCTGCAGGGTAAGCCAGCAACCTGGGAAGAGTTGCAGTCTTAGTCCAAAAGCAGTATCCTGGAAGAATTCCTTCTTGCTCAGGGGGAGGTCAGTCTTTGTTCTATTAGGACCTTCAACTGATTATGTGAGGCCTACCCACATCATGGAGTACAGTCTGCTTTACTCAAAGTCCACTGATTTAAATGTTAATCTCATCCAAAAAAAAATACCTTCATGGAAATATCCAGAATAATGTTTGACCAAATATCTGGGCATTGTATTCCAGACAAGTTGAAACATAAAATTAACCATCACACGTTAACTATGGAACTGGAATAATAGCAGTACCTGGTCACTAGTACTATTGTGAAGATGAAATGATTTAATCTATATAAAGCACTTGGTACAGTATCTTGCGCATAGCAAGGGCTCAATTAATGGTAGCCTTTATTATTTTAATAGAATAATAATCCCTCACATTTGTTCAGTATTTTGCATTTTCAAAGCACCTTCACACACATGAATTCACATAAGCCTCACACTGTTGTTTTGTACTTTAAAGGTGGGGAAACTAAGGCTTGGATAGATGAAATATATTCTCCACAAACCTATCTCCAGAGCCAGGATGAGAAGTAGATCTGTAACTCCAAAGTAGCTTTTGCTTGCCAGAAGTGGATGTTTGCCTATTCTCCTTCATTCTAGAAGTGAGAGGCACCAGTAATAAGATTATGAGTGCAGTAAGGCTTGAGGATAAATAGCTAACATTTACCAAGCCAGCATTTATTTTGTGCCAGGTACTGTTCTAAGTGTTTTGCATGTGTATCTAATTTAATTTTTCCAACAATCCTATGAGGTAAGCATAATTCTTCAGTGGAGGAAATTGCCAGGTAAGTTGTATAAAAGAGAGGGACCTTCAGGCCATGTACTGAGAATTTAAATGACTTTCACTCCTTCCTTCTTCACTATACATTCCAGAGATGGTGAAAACTCAAGAAGCTCTTTGAGTGTGAGACACATGTATTTGGGTGTGTAAAGGGTAATGGGGCCTGACAGAGTGCTTTGTGTACAAAGCAGGCACTCTGAATATTTGTGGAACGGATGAGTGAGCTAATAAAGGAGGTGAACCCCAGGCTGCCTGTAGCCATCATGCCTGGAACTGGACTCCTAAAGGGCAGAGGCATTTTCAGTAAACTTTATCTTTGGCCTGGGTAAGATTTCCCTGAACCAGCCAGGCAGTGAAGTGAGGTGACAGGCTGAAATGGGAAGCTTCAGAAGACCTTCCTGAGAAAATTACTTAACTCCCCTGGATGTCAGTTTACTCATATGCGAAATGGGCCACCTCCTCTCTCTCTCTCTCTCTCTCTCTCTCTCTCTCTCTCTCTCTCTCTCCACACACACACACGCACACACACACAAACACACCCCACATATATTTACTCATTCACTTATTCAATAATATTTACGGTGAACAAAGCAGATAAAAATTCTGTCCTCATGGAATAGATTTTCTAGTAAGGAGGATACATGCTAAGCATACGATTAAATAAAATGTATAGTATGTTAGTTCTAAGTACTAAGGAGAAAAAAATACAGTAGGAAAGAAGGATAAGAAGTATGTGTGTGGGTAGTTAAAACTTTAGATTCCTATTTCCTTCCACACTTCCCTCACGAGGTTGCCATGAGGTTGAAATGTGATAAAAGGCCACAGTATTTAGGAAGCTGTGAAGTTCTATTTAAATATAAGCTGTAGTTATTCTTGGGGGGATAATTTTCTCTTGGTCCTTATTTGCCATTCCCTTCTCCATCATCAGTATAGCAAGAGTTCTTGTCTGGAGAAAAGGAAACTCAGGTTCTAGGCCTGGCCCTGGCAAGACAAGTTTCTTAAAATCCCAAATGTATAGAACTTTACAGATCTAAAGCACTTTTCCCAGAACTGGGTCTTCTGGCTCTTAATCCTTTGTTCTTTCTCATTCTCCCATGAAGTGGTGAGAGTTGGGGTAGGTCACCTTTCTTCTCAGAAGTAAAGTGTTCCCTTTCTGTAAAATGGGAATAATTACACCTTACTTCTTGCCAGCCTTCTTGGTCTGTTGTGAGGTGTAAACCAGATAATGGGGATAAAAGGGTTTTATATGTCATAAAATGAACCTGTAAGGGTCTGGTTTCTGGGATATGGAGACATGGTATTCTTGCTTAAGCAAATTGTTTTATTCTTTGTAAATTGTTTGTAGGTTTAGAGTGGGGAGAGTTGAGTCTTCAGAGGCTGAGTGCCACTTCCTCTACTTTCTGAGAAGCTGCTAAGAATAGTGGGATTATCACTGAGCCTCAGCACTTCCTCAAAACAGGAACAATTTCTCAGAAACACTTGGCATCTCACGATGGAGTAGCAACCCCCGGTGTGTGGCCCCTTTTGGCCACTCTCCTTTAAAAAGGTGGCAATCAGGACTCATCTCCTGACATTGAATACCCAGATGATTCATGGCCTTTAAAGATTTCCACTTGCCCCTTAGATACAATCTAACTTGCAATGCTGTAGGTGGGAGTGAGGAGCCTCGAATAGGTAGAATCTTCATTTAGTATCTACCCCCAACCTTTTCTACTGTAACAATTCTTCACATCCTAACCAAAAATTTCTTGTTACACAGAGCACTTTGAAATCCATTATCTCATCATCTCTTTGGTAGTTATTATTTTTTTTTCTATTTATACATAAGCAAACTGAGGCTCAGAGAGTATATGATTTGCCTAAAGTTAAGGGTAGAGATAGTACTCAAACCCTTAAATAATAGTAATTGTTGACATTTATTGAACATTAAGATGTGCCAGACATTGTTCTAAGTGTTTTACATGTATTCACTCATTAAAACTTCACCAACAACCTTATGAATCTCCTTGTTTTGCAGATGAGGAGACTAGGGTACTGAGTGTCTGGGGCTTGCTCAAACTGAAGGGCAGAGTGAGTACCAGGGCATGATATCATTCACCACATTTTAAAGATGAGAAAAATGAGGCTCAAAGACATTAAGCAACTTGCTCAAGGTCACACAACTAGCAATTGGCAGAACTAAGGTTGAATCTCAGCAGGCTGTCCCTAGTGCTTATGTTCTCAACTATCAAGCTATACTGCTTCTAAGTGAAGGGCTCTTCCTAGATTGATTAACTGAAGCATAGCATATTTAACAATTTTTTAAATTTAATATTTGAATAGAACATAATTCACATAGTTAAAAAAATCAAACCATAAAAATATATACAGAAATGTTCTCTATCTACCCAGGTCCCCTCATTAGAGGTTACCAACTGTATAGCTTTTAATGTGTCCTTCCAGAGTTCTTTATGCAGATATAAGCAAATACAAAAATATTTTATTTCCCTTATTTTTACTCTCCAAAAGCACACATTTTACATGCTATTCTGTATCTTTCTATTTTTCACATAATGTATCTTTGAGATATCTCCCTATCTGTCTCCAGAGAGCTTTGGCAGTCTCACTTGGGCCCTCACATATCTCTATAAGCCCCCATCCATCTGCATGTCCTGCACATACATCTCTTCTTTACCAGTCTTTGGTGGTGTCCAACTCTCTCTTTATTATATCTTCATTCTGAGCCTCGTTGCCAGACTACCTTGGATATCTATAGAAAATACAGTTCCTAAATCAATTCCTTATTCTCCCTCTGACACATAATCCACCATCTTACAAACTTCCCAGTTGAACTAACCTCCTTCTCTCTTATTGCAGTTTCAAATTATTCTTATCATCTGCCTATCTACCTAGCAACCTACCTGCTTATCTATGTAATGTTTGTGGAGCATTTATTATGAACAAAACTCCATGCTTAATTCGATGACTAGTTTTTAATTTGATGATGATTATTCAGTTGTTTACAGTTTAAATTAAGCCTATAAATAAATAAATAAATAAATCTGGACATGAGGGCCAGAGTGGGAAGCTGGTTGAATGAGTCATGAGGTCCAAGAATGAAACTATCCAGAAAATTAGGCTCCAAAACTGAACAGTGGGTCTGATACTGAGGGAAGCATTCACTGCCCATGCCATTTTTGAATTGATTCTTGATTGGGTTTGGTTTCCCTGGAAAGATTCTGAGCCTGATAGGAAAGCATTGAACTTCCCTTGAAAGGGCTTTTAGATCCTTGCTGCTCTTTCCAACCAGTCCTTCTATCCTGTGAAGAGGCAGGTTGTCTGGCCGACTAGATTACTTTAAATAGAACTGATATAAGTCCCCCCTCAAAAACAAAAAGAAAAGAAGAAAAGAAATAAGCCTGAGATAGACTCAGGAAAAGGAACAGGAGGAAACTGCTGTTCCTGGGTATTTATTCAGATATGTATTTGATTGTTGGCCACAGGAGGGCGGTATAGGCAGTGTTTCTTGAAGGAGGCTCCTGGGTGGTGATTTAGAGTGGTGTCTTTGCCAAGAGAGGACAGAAAACCAAAGAGGTCCTGAAATTCTCAGCCTATAATTTGAAACTTTTAGTACTTTTTGAAGGAGTTCTGACTAATGAAGGCCTTTGGGGGAGGGCGGACAAGTTTGGTATTCATAGGCTGCAGCAGAACCTATTTTCCATGACACATTTCCTCTACCTCCTACATTGTGATTCAGCAGGGCTATGCCTTGGTCTTCATTCATTCACTCATTCATTCATTTAGTTATTCAGTCATTAAAAAAAATATTTATTGAATGCCGAGCACTGTTTTAGGTGCTGGAGATATAGCAATGAAAAAAAATAGTCTCTGCCTTCATAGAGCTTGCAATTTATAAAGGGAGACAATAAACTAATAAATAAATAATTACATGACATTTCAGATAGGGATTGGGCTAGAGGAAAGCAAGATAATAAAATAGAGAGTGATGAGTTGGTGAAATTTTAGCGAGGGTGGTCAGGGAAAGACTCCTTTTGAGAAGATGAACGAGCTAAACTTGTAAATAACTAGGAGAAAAGTCTTTAGGCTTAACCAAATTCTTAACCCTAAAAACCACATGTGCAACCTTATTCTTTAACTTAAGCTAATTACTCATTACATGTTCCTTAGGGTACCTTACTTGGGACCAGCTCCATTCCTTCCCACACCTTTGACAAGATTGGTGAAGATTTAAATCAATCAATGATATATTTTAAGCTACAATTAAAAACAAGTCATAGCTTTTTGAGCTTTAAGTAAGTTAAGAGACTTGTTGGAAGTCACACAACTACCAAGAAGCAGAGGCTGAACCTATATCTGAAAGTTTTAACTTCTCATCGACTGTTCTTTTCACTTTGCCATGAGCTTCTCAAGGCATTTTAGGGGCACAATGGCACATGTGAGCATCAACTATTTTAGGTAAGCATGAGCTCATAGTAGTTCTTTCTGAGGACCAGTGTTGAGGATAAGGAAGGTGGCATTCCAACTCTACTCCTCCTTGTCGCTCCCACCTAGATATGTGTTCTGAGGGATGTGGACAAACTAACAAGCAACCAGCCTGGGGAGGGCACTGCAAACCATGCCACAAGTGAAGAGCTTAAAGAAATAGTCATGTTTATCCTGGAAAAAAGTGTGTGTGTGTGTGTGTGTGTGTGTGTGTGTGTGTGTGCGCGCGCACGCGCGCATGTGTAGAAGGTGTACAGGAGGAATCAAAGTTTGAAACCATGATAGATGTCTTCAAATATTTAAGAAGGCTATTGCTTAGAAGAACTTGGCTTTTTTTCAATGGCCCAGAGGATAGTGTTCTAACAAATGGGTGGAAATCATAGAATAGTGAATTTCAGCGCAAAATGAATAATGGTTTTGGAAGCTTCAGAATGAACTTCCTGAAACTGAAAATACTCCAGGGGTTGCTGGAAAAAACTCATTAGGGATAAAGGAAGAAAATGTTGGGCTTTGGAAACAGATCTCAGTTTAAATTCTGCTACTGCTATATCTTACCTGTATGGATATGAGAAATAATGCAAACACTCTGATTCTTAGTTTCTTACTCTTTAAAATATCAATAACAATTATTTCTTTTCAGGTTTTTAGAGAGAATTCAATAAAATAATATGTTGAAAGGCCTATCAGCATGTGTACCCAAAGTAGGTGTTTCCTCTTCCCTTTCCTACTCTACATATGAGAGAGATTTCTACATAGGAAGGTTGAGAGGAAATGACCCTTTTCCCATTGGGAGTATGAAATTCTATGATTTATTCTGTAATTATCGACAACTTTATTCATTATCTGATTGTGCTTTGGACCTTCAGTGCATGACACTGAAATTATGCATGTTCGTCACTATCTTCCTCACTAGACTATAAGCTTCCTGAGAGCCTCTCTGTATCCCTTAGCTCTCAGAGTAAGTGCTTATTGAATTTAAGTGATTGTGGAGGAATGACACTCTGTGCTGAATAATTGAGCTGACAAAGAGTTCATGACCTCTGGGAGCTGATTCTTAAATAGAGCTGACATGCATGAATGTGCAAGAGCATGTAGTCATATCAGTAACCAAGACAAAGAACAGATAGGATTCAATATCTTCAGAATGCCTGTGGCAAGCATCAGGGGTTATCAATTGCTGGGATGGGTGTTGGAGTGCAAATAAATGAGTGGCATTGGGAGTCAGCACAAAATGTGGAACTTTCCTTGGGTGCAATTCCTGGCAGAAGTGGGACTTTGAAAGCTGTCTGAACCAAAAGAAGAAAGGTAAAACCAGGCATTGGCTTTTCCCTGAAAGACGGCAAAGCGTTAAGGCCTATGCATCATACACCTGAGAGGCTACTAGAACTTAGGTCAAAACATTGAAACAGTTTATTCCTGTGACCTAGGTGACATTATGTCAGATCTATTGGAAGATGGCACATGTGTCACCTAGTGGCATTTATATAGTACAGTGTTTAAGAGCATAGGCTCTAGAGCTAGACTGTTTGGGTTTGTTTGCATCTGGGCTCTACCACTGACTAGCCATATGACCTTGGGCAAGTTATTTAAGCACTGTGCCTCAGTTCCCTCATATATAAAATAAGGACAATAATAGTATCTTCCTTATAGGGTTGTTGTGAGGATTAAAAGAGTTAATATATGTAAAGGACTTAAAATAGTGCCTAGCACAGACTAAACACTTTATAAGTATTTATTATTATTATTATTATTATTATTATTATTATTATTATTATATCATCATCATCATCATCATCATCATCATCATCATCATCATCATCTAATGAGAGGCCTGAGAAATATGCGGGGTGCTTATAGTAATTTCAGTGTGAGTTTGGGAGATTTATATTCCAGACCATCTCATGAAGTGATTAGCTCCTCAGCAGTGGAAGAAGTGGTGATAACATTTGGCTCAAAGGACTGAAGAACTTTCCACCAACTGAGATTGTCCCAAAGACAAATGGGCTGTCTTAGGAGAATGGAATCTCTCCATCATTATGCATGTTGGAGCTGAGACTGGATAATTACTTGGTGGGGATGTTGCAGAAGGAATTGAAGGATGGAATTGGGCTTTTGCTATACTAAGAGATTCTCTGATACTTGAATCCTTGTCAGCAGAAGGGCTGACTCTGGGATGGAGGTCCTGCTGCTTGAAATGTGGATAATGCATCTAATATTTCTGAAATGAGCTGAGTTGAATGGTCACCTCATTCAGAAAGCTAACCACACATGGACAGGGCTGGTATCTAGAGTCCAAAATCTCTCAAAAGTACTTTTGGTTTCTGCTCTGCCAGCAATTAGCTGTGTAATCTTGGGCAATTTGCTTCCATTCTCTGGGCCTAAGTTTCCTAATTTGGAACATGAAGATTTAGACTAGATTTTTCTCTGAGGTCTCATCAGCTCTTGCCTTTTATGTTTGGAAGATATGATTCTCTAAGTGGAAACAAAGGGATGAAGGAGACATTCATGCATTCACCGGAGGCTTATAAAACACCTACTAAATGTTAGTCACTGTGTTGAGCATGAGGGGAGAAAGCAGTGAACAAGACAAGTGTGATGTCTGCCCTCTTAGCTCCACAGTCCAGTGTAGTATGCAAACAAAAATAACATTGCAATACAGTTTAATAAGTGTTCCTAGAGGGTTAAATACAGGGTCCTGTGGGAGAAGAATATGGTCCAGAATATTTTTGATGGAAAAACATCAAGAAAAGCCTTCTGGAGGAGGTGGCACCTGAGCTGGGCTTTAAGGTGAGGGCTGGGGAAGGATAGCGACAGTTAAATAGGTCCTGAGACAAGAGAATCTGGTGGGTTATAAGAACTAAGTTCTGTTTATCTGGAGAATAAAGAATGAGAGGGCATTGGTGAGAGCTGAGGATAGAGAGGCCAATGGACACAAGATTGACAAGGCTTTGTATGCCATGCCACAGAATTTGCCTTAAATTCAGTGGGGAACCATGGAAAGTGTTTGAACAGACGAGTTATATAAGTCAGGGTTCAGCTGCAGAAATTAAATCACTCTAGTTATTTTCAGCAGAAAGAGTTTTTAATACAGAAAATCAGGTGCTTCCAAAATTAGTGGAAGGGCTGGTAGAGCGAGCTTCAGGCTGGGCCTCCAGGAATGACTCCCAGAACACCAACAGGGGAGTTGTTTTCTCTGCAACAAGCAGGAAGGTGAGGTATCAAGGGCTTTGGGAATACTCCACCTTATCTGTGATCTAAAGATCAGGAATCTACCACTCCCTTAACTATTGACTAGAGTATCATCATGCCTGCCGGATTCTAAATGACAAAGACATATATTCCACTCTCTGCTGACCCAAATACACAAAACCAATGACTAGACACTAGGGCCTATGGAAAGGTAACATGGATGCAGAAAACCCTAAAATCTCTACCACTGTGCATGCCAATAGAAGCAGCAGAAATGTGGCTTCTGTATCACTTCCTTCTAAATATTGTACATGTGCATATGATTGGTAGAAATAAATCATGTCCAGAACACTGGATGCAAAAGAGTCTGAGAAATGACAGGTCACTGTGTAGTTCTTTTTAGTTTTAGCTTTTCAGCAATATAGGAAGGCATGCTATAGGGAGAGTGCTATGGTTCCTGACCAACCAATGTATAGTGGCCAACATAGGATTGGCGAGAGCAGAACTGCTTTTGACAGAGATAATTTTGGCAGGAGAGTAGAGGATGAATTGGGGAGAGAGAGCCGCAGAGACCAAATAATGAAAGGTAATAGATCAGAGATGATGAGGAACTGATTAAAGGTATTGGCAGTAGGAAGATAGAGGAAAGACACATGAGAGAGATATTAAGGAGGAAGAGAATCATAAGGACTTGGAGACTGGTTGGCTCACAGTAAGGGGAAGGAGAGGCAAGACTTATATAGTTCTGTGTACAACTTTCCTAAGAGAAAGAGAACTCAGGGGAAGGAGAAAGATGGCAGGAATGGGAGATTAATTCAATTTTGGTCTTACTAAGTTTGAGGATTGTGTGAGATATTCAGGAGGATAGATCTAGAAGGCAATTAGAGATTCATCTCTGGATTTTGAGAGAAGAGAGTTATCTGGGGGTCATAAGCAGTCAAAAGCTCCATGCAGATAAGAGCCTATATCTGTTTTGTTCCTCATAATTTTGTCTAGTAACTTTGTTGAAAGGAGGTGCATCAGTATGTAATGTAGGTGGTAATTCAAGTCTTGGGAATGCATGGGTCCATTATTTAGGGAAAGGGTGGAATGAGAAGAGGACTGAGATTAGAAGAACCCTGAGAAATCATGACCTTAATGACTGAAAGAAGAAAAACCTAGGCAGGAAGTAAAGATTATATAACCAGACAGGTCATGTGAATGCCTGTCAAAAGGAGCATTTCAGGAAGGAGAAAGGCATCAATGGAGTCAAGTGGGAGAGAAGTCAGGTAAGATAAAATGGAAAATTGGCCATGAGATTTAGCAACAAGTTGGTCATTGGTTTATAGTCACAAGAAGTTCCAGTTACCTATGGCATAGTGGGGGCAAAAGACAGGCTGCAGTTGGTCGAAGGGTTGGTGGAGACAGAATAAGATTGCACTTTTAAAGGCAAGAAGAAAGATTCTAGTTGCTTACATTATGTACCATCCTGATCACCAGTATCTGTCTCAACATAAACTAGTTAAGTGGTTTTTAAACTATTTTAACCATTACCTATTATAAGAAATACATTTTACCTTTACAACCTAGCAATTTTATGTTTATGTAAAACTAAAAAAAAAAAAAAAAAAACTTCATTAAATAGTATTTACCCTAACTATATGGACATTTCATATAAATGGAATCATATAAAAGCCTTTTGAGTGAGGTCAGAAACATGGTGAGTGAGAGATGTCCCAAGATCTATCCCCTTGTAACAACAATAAGATGAACATCTAAAAACAACAAAAAACACCCAAGCTGCACACCAGCATGTCTGTGTGTGGGATCTGCTCATAAGAGCTACCACAAATCAGAACCCTGGGAGTTGGGCAGTAGACTGGTAGAAACAAAGAAGCTGCCTCTCGCAGCCGGAGCTCCCTGCAGGAGGAAGGTAAAGGGAGAAGGTGTGGCAGGTTCTCTGAAGAGCCCCACCTGAAAGAGATGTGAGCTCCACACAGTGGCAGTGCCCAGGGATCAGGGCAGAAAACAAAGAAGTGCGGACGGCAGAGAAGCAACAGCAGATTACCAGCTGCGATTGCAAAAACGCGAGGCTAAACCTCAGTCTCCATCCCACAATGCAGAGTACCCCACTCCTCATGTCCTCCAAAATCGAACACCGCAGAGCTCCAGGGTAATATGAGCAAACGCTACCGAAACTGTCCCTAACTCTGACAGGGACTGAGACTGAGGGTAGTGAGTATGATTATTTGTAAGGAAAAAAAAAGACATTTTTAAGACTTCACATAAAGCAGGGATCAAAGAGGCTTAGACACCACCTACGAGAAACCAAAAGAAAAACACCTTCTTTGCAACAGGCTATAGAGAGACCTTTATATAATAAATCTTCTTTCTGGAAAAAGAGTAGAATACACTTCCATTAATGCCCAGGTGGAGAAATAGTCCATTAAACACCATGAACAACCAAAGTGACAAGGCAGCTCAGAAAGAAAGAGAAAAATGTCCAGAAAATAAGCTTAAAGACATAGAAATATGTAACTTAAATGACAGAGAATTCAGGATGGTACTTCTGAAAAAACTCTGTGAGATCTGAAACGAGTCATATCAAGAACTCCAGGAATTGAAAAAACAACTAGATCAGCAGAATGGGTTTTTTAGCAGGGAGACTGAACCCACTAAAAGAACCAAATAGAACTTCTGGAGATGCAGAGCACACTGTGAGAGATGAAAAATGAAATAGCAAGCTTGGTAAATAGAGTTGACCAAATGCAGGAAAGAATCAGTGACATTGAAGACAGAAATCTAGAAATAAATCAGAAGGAAGAAGAGAGAAACCAAAGAATGAAAAAGAAGGAAAGAACTAGCTGATACCATCAGGAGAGGAAATGGGCATTTTCGAAGGGGAGGAAAAAGAGCAGGGATTAGAAAGCATTTTCAGACAAATAGTTGACGAGAATTTCCCAAATCTAAGGAAATAGCTGGAGCTTGGAATTCAAGAAGTCAACAGAACACCCAATTATCTCAACCCTAAAAGGCCTTCTCCAACCCACATATTAAAATTATCAAAAATCAATGGCAAAGAAAGAATTTTCGGGGCAGCCAGGGAAAAGAAGACAGTAATCTATTAGATTATTGTCAGACTTCTCAGCAGAAACCTTACAAGCCAAAAAGGAGTGGAATCAAGTATTTAAACTATTAAATGAAAGGAATTACCAGCCAAGAATAATGTATTCAGCAAAGCTCTCCTTTAGATATGAAGGAGAAATAAAGACCTTTCTAGACATACAAAAATTGAGGGAATTCTCCAATACAAGGCCTGCATTACAGGAAATATTGAGAGGGGATAGCTCACGTAAAAGAAAATGACAAAAAAAAAATACATAACTATGGGTAAGATGACCCCAGACAGATAGAGGCAGAGGACTGTAACTCTTATTAAGAACAGGGCATTGTAAGCTTAAACAATAAGAATAAATTTGCTATTGCAAGATTCTAATGAATGTTCAGCATACATATGGACAAATTGAGACAATAACAGAAAAGGGGAGGATTCAAAGATCTGAATTCATGAAGGGGAATGGAGATAAGGCACATGCAGTAGAAAATGGACTACTATATATAAATAACTAAACTTTACATATTCATAAGGTAACCACATGCCAAAGATTCAGAACTGAAGTATATAACATAAACAAGAAGAACCAGAGAGAAAACCCACAATATTGAACCAACAACAACACCAAAAAAAAAAAAAAACACAAAAAACAAAAAACAAACAAACAAACGAAAAACCAGACACACAAGGACAAGGAAGTAATGGAAACACTGAGCTACTAGAAAGCAAACAAAATAGTTACAGGAAAACCTCATATTCTAGTAATTACCCTAAATGTAAAAGGACAGAATTCACCAATATAAAAGCACAGAATTGTAGACTGGATCAGAACCCAACCATATACTGCCTCGAGGAGCCACATCTCAGTTCCAAAGACAAATGTAGAAGCGAAGTGAAAGGATGGAAAATGATATTTCAAGTAATTGGCATTCAGAGAAAATCGGGCAGAGTGGTACTAATATCGGATGAAATAGACTTCAAAATAAAAAAGTTAAAGAAAGATACTGAGGGACACTTCATAATGATAAATGGATTCGCTCACCAAGAAGACTTAACACATTAATATGTATGTTCCCAGTTAGAGAGCCCCAAAATATATAAAGCAGTTACTAACAGAACTAAAGAGAGAATCAGACCAAAACATTATCATAGTAGGGGACCTTATACCCCACTGTTGGATAGGGACAGACCATCCAAACAGAAGATCAATAAGGAAATAACATCCTTAAATGACACATTAGACCAACTGGACATAACTGATATTTAAAGAGCCTTTCATCCCAAAACAGTTGCTCATACATTCTTCTCTAGTGCACATGGAACATTTTCAAGGATTGACCACATACTGGGACATAGAAATAGCCTCAACAAATATAAAAGGATTAAAATCATACCACTATATTTTCTGATCATAATGCTTTGAACTAGAGATCAACTGTAAAAAGAGAGAAGAATAAATACATGGAGATGAAATAACATGCTACTGAAGAATGACTGGGTCAGAGAAGAAATAAAAAGAGAGATCAAGTGATAAATAGAAACAAAAGATAATGATAGTACAACATATCAAAACTTTTGAGACGTGGCAAAAGTGGTCATAAGAGGAAAGTTCATAGCATTACAGGCCTATCTCAAAAATCAAGAACAAGCCCAAATGAAAAACATCATGCTTCATATTAAAAACCTAGAAAAGGAAAAATAAATGAAGCTTAAATTCAGCAGAAGGAAAGAAATAATTAAAATTAGAGCAGAATTAAATGACACTGAAAACAAAACAAACAACAACAACAAAAAAATAGAAGACATAAATGTAACAAAGACGTGGTTCTTTGAGAAGATTAATAAAATTGACAAACCCCTGGCTAGACTCACTAAGGAAAAAAGAGAAATGGCACATATAAAATCAGGGATGAAAGAGGAGAAATTACGACAGATACCTCAGAAATAAAAAGGATCATACAAGAATACTATGAAAGAGTATATAACACCAAATTTAATAACCTAGAAGAAATGGACAAGTACTTAGAAAGATACAGCCTTCCTAGGCTGAATCAAAAAGAACTGGAAAATCTAAATAGACCTATCAGCAGTATGGAAATTGAAACAACCATCAAAAACCTACCAAAATGTAAAAGTTCAGGACCAGATGGCTTCACTGGTGAACTCTACCAAACATTCAAAGAAGATTTAATACCTATTCTCCTCAAACTCTTCTAAAAAATCGAAGAGGAGGCAATACTTCCCAACTCATTTTATGAGGACAATATTACTCTGATAATAAACCTGGTAAAGATAACGCACACAAAAAGAGAACTACAGACCAATATCTCTTGTGAACACAAATGCGAAAATTCTAAGTAAGATACTGGCGAACTGAATACAGCAACATATTAAAAAGATTATACATCATGATCAAGTGGGCTTCATCCCATGGGCACAGGGATGGTTCAACATATGCAAATCAATTAATATGATACACCACAAAAACAACTTAAAAAATAAGAATCATATGATCATATCAATAGATGCAGAAAAAGCCTTCAACAAGACACAGCACCCATTTATGATCTAAACACTTAACAAAATCTATAGAAGGAAAGTACCTTAACATAATAAAGGCCATCTGCGACAAACCCTCAGCCAACATTATATTTAATGGTGAAAAACTAATAACCCTTCTTCTGAGATCAGGAACAAGACAAGGCTGTCCACTATCGCCACTGTTATTCAATATAAGACTGGAGGTCCTAGCGAGTGCAATCAGGCAAGAGAAAGGTATAAAAGGCATCCAAATAGGAAACAAAGAAGTCAAACTATCACTATTTGTAGATGACATAATTCTCTATATAGAAAACCCTAAAGACTTCACAAGAACATTACTAGAAATAATAAGCGAATACAGTAACATTTCTGGATACAAAATCAATGTTCAAAAACCCATAGCGTTCCTATACTCTAATAATGAATTGTCAGAAAAAGAAGTGGGATAAACAATTCCTTTTGCAACTGCCACAAAAAGAATAAAATACCTAGGAATAAAATTAACAAAACACGCGAAGGATCTATATGATGAAAACTGTAAGATCCTATTAAAAGTAATTAAAGAAGATACAAAGAAATGGAAAGATAATCTGTGTTTTTGGATTAGAAGAATCAACATAGTTAAAATGATCTTATTAGCTACAGCATTATATAGATTTTATGCATTTAATAGATTTAATGAAACAGAACAAAAAATCATTAGATCTGTATGGAAGCACAGAGCACTCGAATCACCAAAACCATCCTAAGAAAAATGAACAAGTCTGGAGGCATCACTCTGCTCGACTTCAAATTATACTATAAAGTGACTATAATCAAAATGGCATGCTATTGGCAGGAAAACAGACACACAGACCAGTGGAACAAATCGGGAGTCCAGAAGTAAACCATGTTTATATAGGCAAATAATTTTTGACAAAAGAGCCAAAAACATACAGTGGAGAAAGGAAAGCCTTTTCAATAAACGGTGCTGGAAAAACTGGAAAGAAACTGGCAAAAGGATGAAACTAGACTGTTGTCTATCACCACACACCAAAATGAACTCAAAGTGGATTAAGGACCTGAAACATTAAAATGCGTAAAAGAAAACATAGGACCTTGAACTTAAAGAGGATTTTATGAATTTGACCTCAAAAGCAAGGGAATTAAAAGCAAAAAATAATGAATGGTACTACATCAAACTAAAAACCTTCTGCACAGCAAATGGGACCATCAACAAGGTAAAGAGACAACCATCTGAATGGGAAAATATATTTGCAAGCAATGCCTCTAATAAAAGCCTAATATCCAAAATATACAAAGAACTCATACAACTCAATAACAACAAAAAAACAAACAATCCAATTCAAAAATGGGCAGAGGACCTGAACAGACACTTCTCCCAAGAAGACATACAAATGGCCAACAAACATATGAAAAGATGTTCAACTTCACTAGCTATGAGGGAAATGTAAATCAAAAACACAATGAGATACCATTTCACACCTGTTAGAATAGTTATAACCAGGACAAGTAATAACAATTGTTGAAGAGGATGCAGAAATAAAGGAACCCTCATGCACTGCTGGTGGCACTGCAAATTGGTAAAGCCACTATGGAAAACAGTATGGAGGTTCCTCAAAAAACTAAGAATTGGTCTACCATATGATCCAGCAATCCCTCTGCCAAAGTCTTGAAAACTCATATGTGAAAAGTTATTTGCATACCGATGTTCATAGCAGCATTATTCATGGTGGCCAGGACATGGAAGCAACCAAAGTGTGGTACAGTAGATGATTGGATAAAGAAGCGGTGGCACATATATACAATGGAATATCCGCCATAAGAAGAGATGAAATACTGCCATGCTAAGTGAAATAAGCCAGACAGAAAAAGTTGAAAACCACATGATATCACTTATACGTTGGATGTAAACCTTAAAGCAACAAAGGAATAGGACAAATAAGTGGAAACTCATGGACATGGACAATAGACTAGTGGTTACCAGAAGGTAGAGAGGAGGGGCAATAAGGGAGGGAGGAGTTAGATGTGGTAAAATGGGTCAAATATGTGGTAACAGAAAGAAATCTTACTATGGGCAGTGAACACACAATGCGATATATATATATGCCTTACTGTTGAAGTGCACGCCTGAAACTTATTGGATTTTGTTAACCAATGTCACAGTAATAAAAATGAAAATAAAAAATAAAATAAAAGCCTTTTATATCTTGCTTCTTTCACTTAACATAATATTTTCAAAGTTCCCTTATGTTGTAGCATGTAACAGTACTCCATTCTTTTTTATGGCTGAATAAAATTCCATTGTACAGATATACCACATTTTATTTATCCATTCATCAGTTGATGGACATTTGATTTGTTTCTATCTTTTGGCTATTGTGAATAATGCTTTTATGATCATTTGTGTACAATTTTTTGCATGGACATGATTTCATTTCCTTTTAGGTATATACCTAGGAGTGGACTTGTTAGATGAAATGGTAACTCTGTTTTGTTTTTTAAGGAACTTCCAGACGTTTTCCAAAGTAGCTTCATCATTTTACATTCCTACCAACAGTGTTATGAAGGCTCTATTTTTTTCACATCCTCCCCAACACTTGTTATTATCTAGCTTTTTTATTATAGCCATCCAAGTGGGTGTAAAGTGGTATTTCATTACTAATAACACAGTAGTAAATATCCTGCATTTGCATTTGTATTTTTCTGCATTTGATTTGCATTTTCCTGATGGCTAATATGTTGAGCATTTTTTCTGTGCTTGCTTACCATTTCTTTGGAGAAATATTATTCAGCTCCTTTGTCAATTTAATTCGGTTATTTTCTTTTTATAATTAAGTGGTAAGAATTCTTAATACATTCTAGATACAAGTCTCTTATCAGATATATAATTTCCAAATATTTTCTTCCATTCTGTTGGGTCTCTTTTCATAGTCTTGATATTGTCCTCTGACGTACAATAGTTTTTAACATCGATGAAATCCAATTTATTTATTGTCGCTTGTGTTTTTCATGTCATATCTAAGAAACCATTGCCAAATCTAAAGTCACAAAAATTTACACCAATTTCCATTTTGTTAAACTTTGCCACATTATCACATCTGAACTATTAATAGTAATTTTTAATGTAATCAGATATTTGGTTTGTTCAAATTTCTAGTTGTCTCATAAATGTCACAAATATGTGTGTGTGCACACATGCATGCACATGCACAAGTTTCATCTGAGTCAATTTCCCTTTTTTCTTCCTACTTGCTAAAAATCAGGGTTGTTGGTTCTGTACTTTTTTATAGTCTGTGTTCCCATATTGCCATTTAACATGTTTTTCTATCCTCTGTGCATTTCTATTAATTGGATCTGGAAACTTGATTCAGGGTTTTTTGTTTGTGTTTGGGCAGGAATCATTCACAGGTGGTTTATGAGCCAAAACTTTTAAAGTGGGTACTTTCTTGGGTTTCATTCCATCTTGTAGGGCCAGGGACCATTTTGTTTATGGCCTGCATTCATTCAGAATTTCCAGTCATCTAGTTAAGATGGATTTCTAAAGAATAGAAAGCAATTCTCATTCCTCTTAGAATCTGTAGTATGGTAGGAGTTCCAGAACTTAATTTGTTTTTATCCCTGGCTAATCCAGTTTCTTCTCCCTCTCCGCCAATATCTATGTTCACGTTTACTGTCTCGGAATGTAAGAGTAAGAAGGGCCCTTACGTTACGTATCTTCTGTATAAAGGAGGACTGAGTTTTTGAGGGCCCAGGAGGCTGCTGAAATTATATGTACTTTTCTGAGGTGAGAATTCAGAGGTTTCAAAGAATTTTCAGATAGGGCTAATACCTCATGTGACAGAAGAGAGATGGAGGTCAGAGAGGGAAAAGGCATTTCCCATAAGTCATATAACAAGCTCCAAGTAGTACTGAGAGTAAATCTAAAAATTCTGATCTCTAGACCACGACCTTTTCTTTAGCTCCAGACAGGGTCACAAACACAGAGCAGGGCAGTGATTACAAGCAAATTACAAGTTTTGTGGAAGCTTGTCTTTCATAGTATCCCACATGCTAGGAAATTGCAAGCTGTAGTAGTTTAACCATAGGTAAGAAGGGAAATCTGACTTGCAATACAAGGATATCAGAGAAAGCCAAATAGAATTGGATTGTGAATAATTTGTAGTGTATCCTTGTGGTTCTGTCCACAGTACCAGTTTGTTGAATATATATAGCTAATTGTGAGTTGCCTGTAAACACACAGTAGCCAAAGGCACTTTTGGCCCAGGATCTAAAGTGGGTGCCAAGGCATACCTTTTCCTCATGTATATATCCCTTTTATTCCATTCTTTTTCGTCCTCCTCATCCTTTTTCCCTTCCTGTCCCCCACCGTGCTCTTCATTTTAACACTTGTCTCTCTCCTTCCCATCTTTCCTTCTCCCCCCATCCCCGGCTTCCAATGGTCTTACCCTTGTTCCCTCCTCGTTCTCTCCTCCCTCTCTCCTTGCCACTCTCTCTCCCCTCCGCCCCCTTTTGTCTGCTCCATCCCTCTCACCCAGTCCTTTCCCTCCCAGCCTCCCCCTCTTCCAACAGAGCCCTCAACCCACCCCCAACAAGCTCTCCACCCCCACACCAGAACTGGCAGCTGGTGGCTCCCGCTAGTCAGAATGGAGAGAGCCAGCTTAGGAAGCCTTGGGCCCTCTAATTGGCTGCTTCTTCTAGCACGCCAGAACAAGTCCCGCCCTCCTGCGAGGAAACGCGCCGCTGCGGCACCTGCTATTGGCCGGCGGGTCTGTCAGAGGCTGAGGCTGCGCCTCACGCAGGCGCCTGCTGTCGCTCGGTGAATAAAAACGCAGCCTACGGGATGGGGGGTGGGGAGAGGAGAGGGAGAGAACCAGCAAGGCAGGGTTGGACCTAGTAGCTGACAGCTGGAAGCCCCGCGAAGCGAGCTAGAGAGCGAAGTAGAGGGAGTAGCGGAGACAGGAACTGACCGGTAGCCAGGCAGGCAGACGGACGCACGCCGGGACAGACAAACTGAGCAGGCGCTGGAGAACCTCGAATTGGTTCCTCCCGCCTTTCCCTTTGAAAGCCAGGATTTTGCCTTTTCCGTGGCGCCCGAGAGATAATGCTGGACTCTGCCGACTTCAGCGCAAGCTAAGATTTCTCAGCTAGGGAAGAAAGATCAGCTCAATCCTGAGAAGGGGGAAAGCAAGCTCCCCTGTCCCCATTCCCCCTCCCCCCCCATACCAAACTCGGGCGCCAAACCCAGCCCTTCCCTAACCACCCGACTTCCTCCTCCCCTTTCTAGCATGGTGGCTGTATGGACAGTCTGACAGAACAGAGACTGACATCTCCCAATCTGCCGGCCCCCCATCTGGAACACTACAGTGTTCTGCATTGCACCATGACCCTGGATGTGCAAACCGTAGTCGTTTTTGCCGTGATTGTAGTTCTCCTGCTTGTCAATGTCATACTCATGTTTTTCCTGGGAACGCGTTGAATGGAGTCCAGCCACCTGAGCTGTTACTAACTCTCGCTTTGATTTCATCCAGAAAACCACCGAGAAAAAAAAAATCAAGAGAGAGACAGGGAAAGAGAGGGAGAGAAAGAGCAAGCTTTCTTAGGGGGGAAAGCGTTTTGAGCTTCAACATGGCCTCGCTGTGATATGTATGACGTTGGTATATTATCTCTCCCTAAATCTTTTGTTATGTCTTGTCTTTTAAGTATGATTGTGAGTATAGTTGCTTATTGCCTGAGTAAAATTGTTGATAAATGCTTTCTATTTAAGTGTGCATGTGTGTGTGCATTCGCCATTTATGCGATGTTCACAGAGCAAATTCTGTGTCCTTAAACAGTGGCTTTGCTGTTTGTGGTGTCTTGTCAACTCATTTTCTTGAAAACTACCTTTAAATTCCATCAGAGAATTTTAGTCAAAATGTCGTTCGTGCCATCAGGAGTGCATTTGGGTTTGTTTGGGGGCAGGGGGCTTGTGGGAAGAGCGTGATGGATTTTTGGCATCTTAGGAAAGACAGTCTTGCACTGGATGTTTAGAGGGAAAAAATGGATAGAAGGAATGAATTTAGGGGAAATGATTCTTTGGTCTAACGAGAAGGAAGAATTTGAGAAGTGATATGGTGAGGTACATACATTGAGCTGGCAGTTGGTGATTATCTTGAATCTCGATTTGCTGTCCAGAGTTCACAGTTTCCAATTTGGGAAGAAGCCACCTTTAAAACATTTCTTAAAACATTGAATGCCAATTTCTTTGTAATCATGTAATGGAACATAAAAGCATTTTCTGGTCTTTATGAATTGGCAATAGAAGACATTGATGAGTTCGTATTGGATTTATTTTCCTTTAGACTACCCCTGGATTTGAGTTTGGAGATTTTCTCTGTGTCCTCCAAAAAAATCAACAAAAGCCAGCTCTTTACCCACCATGGGAATAATAGTATTTGAATATGCCTCTTTTGATAATCTCATTTGCAGTGATGTACTTGAACTACATTTTAAATAGAACTTGCTTGTGCTAATGAGAAAGTGGTGGTTTTTGTTTGCTTACTTGTGTGTTCTTTAAGATCGGAGGTCTCTCTAATTGAAAGATTCCCATAACAAAATGAAAGTATGTATCTTGCTAAGTAAAGTTTTGAGCACCCCACCACCACCCCAATAAGTCTGGATGGAATGGGATGAGAGTTCAGAAAACATGAACTAGAAACAACATTCCAATTTGACATATATTTGCATGTCTGTATCAGATGGTAGTGGTGATGATTGCTGTTATTATTGCTATTGTTATTTTTATATTTTTCCACTAAGCTCTTGGCAAAGGGGGGGTGGGGTGGGGTGGGGGTGGCCGCGATGTCTCTGACGCCAGTGTGCATAATACTTGTTTTTCTCCCTTTCCCCACCCACTGATATAGGCAGGTCTTCCTCATTCCATTGCTTACCTGACTTGAAATAGTTCCATTTCAGGCTCATGTAGCAATGAATCAGGGTTCATACACATCCACACACTTGTCCCCCCTACACCCATGTGGGCGGCTGCTCATGTGTGATGTGCAAATTTGCTGTCATTGTGCTGTCAACTTCCATATCCTGTTCAATCTCTCTGGAACTGGTTATGAAGGGAGAGGGGCCATGAAGGGGGCTCTTGAAATTGTCCTGACCTCAGGACCCAGAGAATATTATTTAATGGCGTCAGAAGAGGTTTTGAGTTTTGAAGTATGCTCTTGTTAGCTTGGTGTGGGTGAGAAGCTAATTTTTTATTCCATTGGTACCATGGTGTAAGCATGATCTGGGCCGTTTGCTGCCATTGGTTTTTATTTACTCTTTGGTCCCTTTGTGGGGATCCCCTGGGTTGAACTTAGAACTTGTTTCTTTGCAAAGAGAATCTATTGAGACCTCCCCCTACCCATCCTTATCTCCAGCAGTATTATCTAAAAAAAAAAAAAAGCTTATATTTTGACTGGGCACTTTGTTTTGAGACAGCATTGAAGACTGAGGAAAGACTCTAGGCTGGGCACTAAAGACCTGGGTTCTCTCTGTTCAGTGGCTGTTTGACCTTGGGCATTTTTTTTTCTTCCTCAGTGAGTTTGAGGTTCTCTGTAACGTTGGCATTTAGGGATAGTTAGAATAGGTGACCTCCAAGTTCTTGGATTTTGTAATTTAGGTTGTCCATAGGCACTTGAAATCAGAGGGGGACAAACTGTAAAGACAAGTGAAAAGGAAAATGAAATGCTAATCATGGGGTGATGAGAGGTGGGAGGGATATCTGGAATATCTGGTTGCTGCTATCTGGAGAAACTTAAGTTTTACCTAAGAGATTTTTCACCTATCTCTGTGGGAAGAAAACTACTACAACAATGGAATGTTTTTTGATTTTTTTAACTCCTAAGGGGAGAAGGGTTCTCTAAAGCTGGTCTTTGAGCCAGGTTTATGACGAAGTGGTGTCATGAAATACCACATCCTTCATGACTGGGTGCCTGGCAAGCCTTTGGCAGAAAGCCTTTGGGAACGTATGTGTGTAGGTTGTGTGACAGTATGTTTGTGGGTGTGTGTGCACACCCTTCTCTGTGTAGGGGGTGAGGGTGGGTGGGTCTATACTCCTAAATGTGGGTGGGGGTTGGTTGTGCTAGGAATGAAGAAAAACAGAAGGTCATGCATTGAATATCACAGTTCTGAATGGCCTCCTTTTGCTAGAGGCTGTAAGGATTTGACTGGTGCTATGATGGATGGGTATTCCCCCTACCAGTCCTCCCACCTACCCCATAAACCCTCAGGCTAAAGGGGTAGCTTGAATGAGCCCTTCCATCAGTAATTTAGCTAGCAAAATGGGTAAGCATTTTTCAGATTAAATTTCTAGGCAAATAACAGAATGTTGCTAGTCAGATGGCAGGCCATCGTAGAGCAGCTAAAAGGGAGTTCGGGGAATAGAGAACCAAAGTTGGCAGTGTGACTTTTACTTGTGTGAATCCTAAAGGTTTGGCATTTCTCCTTCAGACTTGTGAGGGTATGCAAAATAAAAAAAAAAAAAAAAGAAAAGTGGGAGAAAATGAAAAATGCAGCAATAGGAGTAGAATCCTCTGCATTTTGACTTCTTCAATTTTTTTTCTTACCTCTTCTGCCTCTTTATCTTCTCCCCTTCTCTCTTTCCACTGTTGTCTGAAAAAGCCTCCTCCCCTCTCTGTAAGTGGATAGATAAGAAAGAACATAGAGGGCTTTTCCTCTCTGATTTGTCCCAACTTTTCCTAACGAAGTTCCTCATTCCTCTTTCCCCTCTCTGACCCCTTTGGGTAGGAGATACCTTTTGCTACTTAGAGGAGTAAAATTCCAGCTCAGGAATTTTGGCTTCCAACTACCCACTAGGGGATGCAAGAAAATGCCCTCAAACAATGTCCTAGCAACCCATGCATAACTCAGCTTCTGCTGAGCTCTAGGGCCCACCCTTTAAAGGTCCAGGCACCAAGGCCTCTGGAGAAAGGGGGCTTGAGCCCAGCAAGTCTCAGAGGGATGCTTTGAGGGAGAGGACAAAGAAAAAGCAAGATCTTCATTGCCTGCAAATGCTTAGGAAACATGTCCACAGAAGGCATAGAGAGCCTAGCCTTGTCCCAGCCATGGGGCTGTTTATTGGAAGGCTCCTGGGTTAAAATTCCTCTTCAGTCACTGCCTTCTTAATATTAACTGAGCCATTTCACAGCTCGGCTTTAGTACAAGGAGGTCTACAGACCCTGACAAATATTTTTTTCAACCCGACTTTAGGTTGAGGCAGGGAGAAAGCGAAGGGATAGTGTGGTAGGAACAAACTAAGCAGTGCTTTTCCCCATTGAGACAGCTCCTATTTGTCAGAACCTGCAATATCAGCTTGTGCAGTTCGCCCTAATTTTGTTTGTGGTTTAGGGAGGCCTGCCCAGCCCAGGTGCAGTGTGAAATTTGGGAGATTTTGTTTCTATGTTGTTGGTCTCTGAGTAGTTTTCAACTGGGAATTCCAGTTTAATTGTGGGACTGGTGAACAAGGTTTGGGCCCTGGCTCAGATTCTTTGATGCACTTAAGTGTCTCTGTGTGTGTGTGTGTGATTAAGTGGCTAGGGAGCTGAGGGGTCCCAGCGAACCTGTGGGTGAGATACTCTTCTTCCCGGTGGTGAAGCCCAGATGAGGAGTGCTTGGCTGTGACCAGAGGGTACACTCTGGTAGTTGCAGGGATGATGCCAAATCATGTCCTCCTCCTAGCCTTTGTCTGCTATCTTGGCCTCTGTTCCCCTTGGCCTGTGGAGTGCTTGCTCTGGACAGGGACGTGATTGGGAATTGAACCTATTGTCCCGAAATAACTGCCTCCTCAGAAGACCTCTCACGCAGCATCTGGACCCAGCCCCAGTGGCTTTGCCCTAAGAAGTGGGATGGAGATGGAGAATCTTAGACTCTCTAGCTCTTATTTCTAGATCTGCAACTTGTTCTAGGCCAACTGAGTTTCTTGCTTTCCAAGAATCCTTGATCAAAGCTTAGCTCTTCTGATATCCGCCCCAAGTGTCTCCTGTCATTAGGTGGGTCTACCTTTCAAAAGTGTTTAGTTTGTTGTGGTTTGCCCTGGCACAAAAGTAGAAAGTGGAAAAACTAGAAGGGGGAAGGGCCTAGAGGAGAGAGAAGACTCGGAAACAGTCCAGTAATAGCAATACTAATAATCCCTTGTCAGTGCATGGGCCTATAGAATTTACAAAGCAATTTCACATCCTTGTTTCAAGCATCACATCAGCCTTGTGAAGTGGGTAGGGATGATTGTTATTCTCAGTCTTACAGATGAGTAAGTAAAGGTCAGAGAGATTGGTGGGATGGAAGTGGGTCTCCTTTGCAACCAGAGTAGAGGGGAAGTCAGAGTTGATCATTCCTAGCTAGTGTGAAAGTGAATAGAGTCAGGTGGAGACAGAAGTATGTGATTCTCCCCTGAAGTCATACTAGCTAGCTTCCCTAGCTACTCACTTATATTTTTAGTGCTTTTTCATATCTTTCATTTGTATAACAATTTCACACAGAATTATTTAGGAAATGCTACCTTTTTATCTTGAATATACATCATAGTTCCCTTTAGTTTTATTAAGACTCACTATTTGAAATCTTCAAGGAGAAAAGCAGTATGAATTGGTGAAGGCTGAAATATAGAATGTTTTTGAAGGAACTACAGTTTTCATACAATTGTCCTTCCTTTCAAAGCACTATTATTTCGTTATATTTCTTTAAAAATGTGCTGCCCAGAACTGATCGTGCTACTCCAAGTGCCACCTGATCAGGGTCAAGTACAAAGGGACTTTGATCTGTCTGTGAAATATCTAATAATGCAGCCTTGTACTGGTTCTTAAGCCTCACTAAACATTCAGATCAGTTGAGGAGATTTTAAACACCCATACCAGGTCCTCACCCTGAGAGATTTTAGTTTAATTGACATGGGATATAGGTCCTCGACAGCTTTTTTTTTTTTTTTAATTTAGGGCTCCCCAAGGTGATTCTAATGTGCTGCCAGGGTTAAAAGCCACTGCATTAGCCCTTTGGGCTATAAGCTCAAACACTAAACACTGTCTAGTCCAGTCTTCTACTTTCTTGTGAAATTGGTGTTTTGAACCAAACTCCTACAATTTTATTTTGTTTGGCTGGTCCATTATTCTAGATATTTATGGGTTTTTTTAAATGTTTCTTCAGATCATGTAACAAATTACCAGTCTGTTCTATCATTACATCAGTGAAACTTTATTGTCTTTGGTTGGTCTATTGTAGCATTTTGTCGGGAGAGGGGCATGAAATTAATTTTTTTTCTTCAAGCCATGAAACAGATTGACACTCTTCTAGCATTGCATCATTTGAAAACTGAATAAATATTATTAAAGTTATTGCTTCAAATAAGTGTTCAATATGATGAGGTTAATAGTGGCTCCTCCAACATCTCACCAGAGCTCCCTCTTGGAGTTGGAGCCCGTATATATATATATATATATATATATATATATATATATATATATATATATATATCAATGGTCAATCAGTGCAGAATCCATTGGGCTCTACTATCATCTGTCTTACAAATGTGGTAATGAGGATAATGTGGCATGATAGACTTGTATTTTTTGTAGACATCAAGATGTATGCTAGGTTCATAGCAATCATCTACCAAGCCAGTGATCCCATTAGGAGTCTGAGCTACTTGGTATCTTATTCCTGATAAATCCTGTTGCAGCCTCCCACAAACTGTATGTTTCCTTTCTGGGTCCAGAATTTGCCTGAGGGTCAGTGCTACAACTGTAGATTTTGTGTACCACTTTTCTCTCTTTGGAAAAGCAGGACAGTATAGATGTAGCTTTAAAACAATATATTTGGTTTTCAAAAAGTTGAGGAAACTCTTTGCACTTGTTTCTCTTGGCAGAATTGTTTCCATTAATCTAGTGTTTCTTAGTCCTGGCTGCACATTGGAATCACCTGGAGATTTAACACGACTAACAACAATTCCTAGAATCTCTGAGGGAGATCTGATTGAGTTGGTCATAGTGAGACCCTGGCATCAATATTTTTTAAAAGCTCCCCTAGGTGACAGGAATGCTCAGCCAGGGATGAGAATGACTGCTAGGTTCAAAGGAAATGTCAGCTCAGCCTGAATATGGCTTATTGCACACGTGAATAGGCAGGCTTCACAGATGGTGAAATTTTATTCTAGGATTGTGGGGGCCTTGACACATTCTAGGGGCTTGGGCCCATTCTAAAAAGGAAGATTCAACCCTGAAGAGTAAGTAGTCTGGGGACCTATTTGGATTTAAAATGATCAGCTGTGAGATGATTTGAACCTTTCAGAGAAAAAAGTCAGTTCCTATGCATTTGCTATATAGTGGGGAAAATTCTGATTTTTTTGCTGGTACCTTTGGGCAAATTACTTCTCTCCTCTAAATTTTTGTTTCCTTATCTGTAAAATAAAGTTAGGTGGATTAGATAGCTTCCATAATTTCTCGGAGCTCTAATGATCTGTGCTTCCTTTGTGATTAACGCTAATGATCAAAATGATTAAGAATATTATTGTTCAAAGCCAGCAGGTAATGTAAAGATCCCTTTTAGCAGATTTGGAATTCATAGAGTGATTGTGGGGGTAATAGAATTGCCTTCCTAATTATATTTGGCTTATGTTTCTTCTAGAACAACTGAACTATAGGTTGTATTCATTGAGTACACACTGGCTGCCAGCAGAGAAGGGAGCCCTAAAGTGAGCTGAGTGGTAGGGGGATGCCACTTTGGGATTTAGCATTTGTTAAGGGACATGTTGCATGGATAACTGCGAATTGCCTCTTATAGATAAAATACCAGATTGATAGGTCTGGGAAAGCCTAGGAGTCAAGAGGCTGTCTGCTTTGACAGCCCAGAAACCCTTCCTGCAGTATTTTAAGTAGCCATTCATTTAGTCAGTACTATCACTACTATTAATAAAACTTTCAACAAATAAAATTCCCTAGTTATTTCATTGGCTTCTTCCTCAAAACTGGAAGTAGTTGAAGAAACTGAGGCATAGAGATTAAACAACCTACTCAAAGTCATACTTTCAGGATATAGTTCTCAGCCTAAAACCCAGGCCTCTTGACACCACATCCTGCAGTTCTTCTAGTGTAGCCTGCGTGGTCAACTCTGTATTCAGAATGTGATTATGACGTAGAGCAGAAATCAGGAAGAAAGTTTGAAGAAAGAAACAAAGGGCAACCTAGATGGGAGGGGAAGATTAAGGGAGGAATGTGTTTGAGGTAAGTTCTTTCTTGCCCTTATCACTCTTCTGTGCTGGTTTCAAGCCCCTGACAGGAATCGGGCATTTGGTCTTTGAGCATCAAGGTCAAGTTGGTGGCGGAGAAGAGGGAAAGTTGTGCATGCATGACAGAGGGACAACACATAGAAGGCACACCTTCAGTAAGAGAAAAATAAAACACTGGAAATGGCCTTGGGACTCCTGAGAACAAGCTGTGGCCCTGTACCTACCTTGCTGCCAAACTTGATCAAGGCTCTTCACCAGTAGACCTCAGTTTCCATGTCACTAAAATGAGCTGTGGATTCAATAGAAGAACCATATCCTCAAGTGAAATTTGATCCAGAAGCTTCTATATGAAATAGGAAAAAGCAGAACTGGTCTAGTTGAAATAGGCCTGAGACAGAGGTGGAGGGTAGAGTCTGGAGTTTCAGGCAACCATCTTGTCAATGCAAACTTTAGTACAGGGGCAATTGGAATTACGAGAGTAAGGATGGCTCTGCTCAGCTCAGCCAGACTGCTTGGAAGGTAGGACAGCATTGGACAGGGGAGGGAGCATTTCATTTAAGTGGCCAGGATTCACAGAGAAACACATAGAGACAGAGAGTACTTTGGAGACCTTCAGTATGCCTCTTCTCTTCCTCTTTTACAAATGAGAAAACTAAGTTACTGAAAGGAAATGGGACTTGTCCAAGGTTGCAGTGATGGACCTGGGATTCTGACTCCTCAAATCAGGCCCATGCCCCCTATAACCTGCTACCTCTGCTATAGGATGCTGGCTCTATGCTCCCTTGGCTGGATTAGAGACCTGAATGCTCTCAGGTTTGGTTGGAGAAAGCGAGCTGACACAGAGGTTGGGTGGGAGAATGAGAGTATTGTGTAACCTCCTGGAGGGGAGCAGATCTGTCAGCAGCCTTTGGGGTGACAGGCATTGAGATAAGGGTGGGGGGAGCACAGAGTCTTCTGCAGACTATTTTTTCTCCTAAGGAGGAAGACCTGGATGCAACCCTGTGCACCCTCGGGGGCCAGAGTCATCAATAGACAGCTCTGGAAACGGCTCTGATTTCTCTGCCTGCCTGCCTTCATTAGGGGAAGAGAAACCGTGCACCTCCTTGCCCATCTGGCTGCAGGAAGGATGTGCTAAGAGCCCACCCCCCACCCCCTCAGTGTGTGGTGCTTAAAGGCAGCAGCTACTTTTAGCTGTACCTCCCACAGCCTCACCTCCACCCACTCTATTCCTTCCTCCTTTCTCTGTGAACCCTGCTGGTTGGCAGGAGGGCTGGCCAGTGGGTGCTTTGGCATTGGGAAAGAGGCATGGGGGAGCCAGGCGTCCATTGGAGAGGCCTGGCATGATGGGGAGGCTCAGGACAAAGGCAAAATGATAAAACAGCTTTGCGCTTAGGGCTCAAAGGGAGTGACAGGGTTTATTAATTTCCTCTGAACCTGGCAACCAGCTGAGGTGCTTTTCTTGAGATTACAGATTGAATTGCACAGGAGGGCTCAGGAAGATTTATTGGACAGAACATGTATAGTTTCTCTACTTGAATTTAGAATAAGAATCTCCAACCTTTTTGGCACCATGGACCAGTGCTCCTATGAGAATCTAATGCCTGATGATCTGAGGTGGAGCTGAGGTGGTGATGCTGGTGCTAGGGAGCCCCTGCAAATACAGATGAAGCTTTGTTCACCTGCCACTTACCTCCTGCCATGCATCTCAATTCCTAACAGGCCAGGGACTGATACCATGATTTAGAGAAAAGCGACTGGAGCTAGTGGATGCTCACTTGATTCTTGACTCTCCCTCTTGAACACTGTCTTACATTTTGTACTGGATTTTGTACATTGTCTCGCTTGGTCTTCTCTTTGGCCCTGTAAAGTGAATGGGACAGGGATTATCTTCATTTTACAGATGAGAAAAGTAAAGCTCAAAGATTTGTCATACAGCACTTGATACGGGCTCAAGCTCTGGAAGTTATAGTGCCATTTAAGGTCATTCCAGACAGCTATAGCTTCTAGAAAAGGGGTATTACAGCTGTCCTGAGTCTGATTCCCCCATTGTTAAAAGCCGGAGAATTAGGTCCAGACAAAGGACTCTCCCAAGGAAACAGTATGCTTGGAGTAGTACTGAAGCATACTATGTTGCTGGGATTTGAGTTCTTGGACCTATAAGACTTGCAAGCTGCTCTTGTCTTTCAGGGATGGCAAGGGAAAACTGTGTGGTGTGATTGAAAGCAAGGGTCACTGAACTAGTAATTTGTCATTTTTAGCCCTGTGACCTTGGGCAAGTCACTTAGCTTCTCTGAGTTGGTTTTCCTTTCTCTTACTTGGAGCTGATAATTTGTGAGAACTCTCTGAAGGAGAAATCTCTGGGTGAATGCTTGAGTGGAGGGGCCTGACACTTGGTAGGCCTTCTGTCAAGATTTTGTTAATGGAAGACATACACGTGAATAAAGAAGGGCTGTAAATATGAACTCAGTTGCTGGATTACTTTGAACAAATCCCATTGTCTTTGTGCCTCATTTCTCATCATTGGAGCATAGAGGGCTCTCTTTTACTTTCCTCCCTTGGAAAGGCAGAAACTCTGTGACCTAGCCCCTGTCTTCCTTTCTAGGTGGGAAGCTGGGATTTGTTTTTTATAATACATTTTCTTTTATTTACCCCCAGCTCCATCCCCCCACCTGGCCACATACATGTTGCTATGAATAGCTTTCTCTCTCCATGTCTCCTGTGAAGCTAAAAGAGGAGATTGGAAGAAAGCCAAAGTTATTATTATTATTTTTTATTTAGTGCCTTCTCAAGTTTATCAATCCAGAACCAGCTAGGCACTTAGCAATTAAAAACCAATTTTTGGCCCCCGGGTCCTTGGCTAAGATTTGTGATGAACATTATTGGGTTTTCACGATACGATTAAGAGTTGTGATAGAAATAGCAGACTCTTAACAAATGTCCTACCTAGAACAAATACACACTTCACTTTTATCTGTATCATTTTGTTTGGAAAATTCTCATTGCTCCTGGAGCAGGGTGAGAAGATAAGGACTATTGTATAGTCTTACTGTCACATCGGTCTTTGCCCCAGAATCCTATGGAGTGAGCAAGGCCAGGATGATTCTCCCTAGTTTTATGGCTCAAGGGATAATACTTAGAGAATTGCTTTGATTGAATTAGATCAGTGCTGTCTCTTAAAAGCGGTTGTGTGCTAGGAATAGCATAGTATATAGAGATAGCTGTTATCAGCCCACCCATACCAAGTGGCCTTCACCAAGGAGTTTGTTTTAAGGATGCCTTCTGCACTTTGCTTCTACCTAGGTCTTATTATAAAAGTTAGTCAAGATAGCAGAGAAAACTAGGCAGATGCCACTAGATAACTCTGGCTAGGTTGGCACTGAACCACTAATATTACATCTATTTGAATTACGATAAGTCCACCCAGATATCATATCATCCTGGGATGCATAAGAGGCCTTGCCAAATGCAGAAGAGTGGCCCTAGATTCTGTGACTCTTCGTGCTCTGTTTGGAGGTTTTCTCTTTTTAGATTTATCTGGTCTTGTTCTTAAAGACTAGGCCTTGAGCCTAAAAGCTGGCTCTTTACCATCACTAGTTTCTGCAGTCATCCCAAAGGATGGGGAAGAATGCTTTGGATAAATCCTATCTCATTTTGCCTGCTTTGGTGAATATTGTATACCTTTTGAACTTTATCCCTTTTATTCAAAGTGGCTTGGGCCACTGAGAAAATGAATATGGAATGACAGATTTAGGAAGGCAACCAGTAGCTTGCCAGGGCTAGGGGGAGCTTAGCTAGGATGAGACATCTGTAGGTGCTAATCCACATGCGCATAGCTGTGTTCTGTCTTTTTGTGGTGGTGGTGGTGGTAGTGGGGTAATGGTGGTGGTATGAGGGACCAGAGTAAGTCCATGGTGCTTAAACTGAGAAAGTCACTGGATGAGAATGAGAAAGACCCTTTAAGATCATTGAGCCTATTCCTTCATGGTACTTCTGGGGAAATTGAGGCCTAGGGAGAGGCAAAGACTTACCGAAAGTCTCAGAGTTAGTCCACGATTCTTGTCCTGTCTCTCTGTTTAGTTCTTGGCTGCTGGGCTTCAGAGTTGTGAGGCCCCTTGGATGAATAGAGTGGTGGCTAAGCCTTTGGGGAAGCATCTATAGCTACCACATTCAGGAAGTGACAGAGATTAAATTTAAACCTAGGTTCTTTGACCTGCTTAGGAGCAGATTGACCCAGGTGTCTTGGAGGAAAGTTGTTAGAAACAAATTATGAGAGAAGAAAATTGGTTCAGCCTTGCTGTCTATCCATGTCTTCCACCAATACCTGTACATTTATACACACTATATACGTCACTTGTGATGCACACTTACACTCAGACATATGTGGGGTATATTTGGAGCACACATGGGACACGTGTGGTATTCATTTTCACATTAACATATTTGAAACACACACATTCAGTTAACCATGGGGCACACTCACACTTCTACATACTTGGCACAGGCAGGGTACACACAGAGACACATACAAGGCACGCTTATGCAAATTTGTATGGACACACATGGATGCATATAAAACAACTGAACACCTGTAGGGCATGTGCAAATAGGACACATAAATCTAGGGCACAGAGATACACAGTCAGATATGCACCTACACTCAGGACACACACTTTTGTCTCTGATACACACTCCTAAGAACTTACTTGGACAGACAACCCTCTCTCCATGAGACATATTTGAACACACCTATGGGACACAATCACATACCCACACACCCCTATGGGACAGACTGATGAAGAATACATCTTACCCCTAGGGCTGGCCTGCTGTTCCAGTCTTCTAAGTGGGCATGACAGGGCACTAGCCCCATCTGGTGGCCCTCTGTCAGTTTGCTCTGGATTCCCCTTTATCTTTGAAATCAGGCCTCAAGAGAGCAGTGAACTCAGGAATAAAATGGATACTGAAGGTGGCACATGTTACAGCAGGCTCCGCATAGCAAGTGAAACTTAAGAACCGAGCCCTCAGATGTTGAGTTAACAGGCAGATGAAGAAAAATGGAGAAGATAAATTGATACCAATTAATGTAGAAAGCTTGAGCCTGCCCCTCCATCCCCCAATCCACTTACAAACCATTGTGAAAATATATGATTGTGAAGTAATGTCCTAGAAAACCTAAAGGAACTGAATATTAAAGTTTGTTTTCTTGGAATGAAGTAACAACTTGGACCTGAGCAAGTATATCTAAATTGTGGGTGGGAGGGTGGGAGGTGAAGTAGTAGGATGCATAATGCAATAGGTTGCGTGAAGTAGGGCAGAGGCCCAGACTCTCCTTCATCAGTGGTGTGTAGAAAGAACAGCCATATCTTTAATGACCACAGCCCTGCCCCTAGGCATAGCAGCTTGGGCCATCTGGCCCCACTAATGAGGGTCAGCTATTTTTAGAGTTTCTCTATCTAGAAATCAGGTCAGGGTGTCCTGGGGAGGCCTTTCTGGCCCTTGATAACAAAGGCTGAAACTGGAAGGAGGAGGTCCTAGACTGAGTCCAGAAGAAGGGGACAGTGAGATCGGTGGCCAGAGTGTGGCAGGTCTGTTCTGGAGCAGTGTCCTCAGAGCCCCAGTTGGTGTTGACTGTGACAGCCTCATACCAGTTTCTCAGCTTTGGACTGAGATCAAAAGTTCTAGTTACTACTCTGCCTAGATCTTGTTTGGTGTAGAAGTGATATAGCCACTATTGCCCCCAGATGCTGGTAAGGCTCAGCTAGGCTAAGAGTTGAGAAAATGCTTTGCAGATGTACTTGTTCTTCACCTATGAAGCTATATCTCCCTTACCCCCTAAGCTGGCCTTGGTTCCCACCAACAACTGGGCCTGACTCCTATCAGAGTAGTAACTAAAAGAAAGGCCGAAGAGGGGCCAGGGGAAGGCAACATCATGGGGTCAGGTTGGTCAAAATTATGCTGAGGTCACCCCCACCCATACAGATGCTTTTCAATGCCAGGTCAGTTCTTTCCCAGAAAACAGGTTTGAGACATTTAGGTAGGTGATCATAGAGGTTAGATATCTCAGGAATCCTAGGTAGTGAGAGAAAGCTAGGGGCATCAGGAGCAGGGACTTTTTCCTAAAAGTCCTGCCACTTGCCAGAGAAAGCAGCCAAGAGTGCCAGTTCTGATCCTGAGAGAGTGCCTTATTCTAAGTTTTGTATTCAGGGCCATTTCACTTGCTTTATTGGAGGGGGTGGGTTAGGAACTAGACCATGTAGCTCAAATTCAGATTTCTCCTCACCTCATACATTGTGGACAAAGTTCTTATGAACCTCAGTTTTCTGGTCTATAACATGGACTTAACTGTAAAGTCTCAGGATTGTTGGATATAAGAATTCATGACTGAAGGATCTGAAAAAAGCCTTGTAAATTGTTAAACTGCTTTGCCACTGTTTGCATTGTTAAGAGTTCATCCAGATAGTGATTACAGGTAATTTTTTAGGTAATCTAGGAGCATGTCTTCACTTTATTTCTCCATTCCTTCTCCCGCCCTTCTTTTAAGCCAGTATTGTCTTTGTTTTACAGATGAGAATACTGAAGCTCAGAGAAGGAAGAAACCCACCTGGGGATACAGGATTAGGTAGTGGTGGATTTAGGACTACGGGTCATGCCTTCAGACTCTGTCCGCTGTTCTTTCTTTGGCCCCAAGCTGCCACCCAATGAATTCCAGTGTTAAGGGAAACTGCTGGTGGCGGTTGAAGTTAATAATATATGTTAAAAACTTAGATTTGTCTCTGACACATAGCAAGGAAGCGGGGCTCTCTGGGGCCCAGCCTTGCCCATGAGAGGCACACTGACTTACCCTTCATCCTTTCCACAGCAGCTCACGTCCCACTCGTCTCCTGCACGTTGGAAGCAGTGAAGCGTTGGAGAAGATGCTAAGCTGTTGTGAGAGGGAATTGTGCTGCCTGTTTAAGGAGGATCCCTGAAGGCACTTTATCCACCTTGGCAACCCCCACCTCCTCACAGCTTCCTGGGTACAGAAGCCTTGTGTGGCTGACCTGCTTGAGGTGTTAGACCAAAAGGTATCTGAGGAAATAATGTTTGAGGGCCTTGATCTGTGGAATATTTTTCCTATTCTTGGATAAGATGATGGAAATCTAAGAACCAAAGCTGAGAGAATCCCTTGAGACCATCTTGGCTGACTCTCACCTGGCCTCAATGTGGACATTAAAACCCAGCTAGGCTGAATTTTTCTCCTTTAGTGTGCTTTTGTATACCACAGACTCTTGAGCTGGGCCAGATTTCCTGGAGCCTTTCTAGCTTGTTTATTTTTGGCTTTCTGAGCCCAGGAGAGGGGTGAGTAGTCACACTGAGACACAGTGGTGAGAAGAAGGAGATGGAATAATCTTTGGATCTCAGGCCTTGGGTAATAGGTATTGGAGAAGAAGGCCTTTTCTGCCATTCATCTGTCCTGCTGCTAATATGTTGTTTTCCTATAGCCTGCTGATTGGCCATGGGAGCCTAACTCAATCTGTTTCTATTTTCACTTGTGCTGCTAAAACCTGTAAATGAGGACAGTATTGGCCTTTCTGGGGAGGATTAGATAAGCAATGCCAGGGTTGGGGAAACTGGAGGATAAAAGGAGAGAGATACCTCCTGGTCTTCAAAATTGAGAGCCCAAAGTTGTATAGGGAAGGGTTAACACCAACACCCTGCCAAGAAGCAGCCACACTGTTTCCTCAGTTCTCTTGATCCTAGAAATCTCATTTTTCAATATTTTATTTTTGAATAGAAAATCCATTCACATGGTTTAAAATTCAAAAGGTACAAGAGGCTGCACAGTGAAAAGGCTGCCTCCTGTCCCCACCCTCCACCCTCTTAGCTTCTTCTGCAGAGGCCACCAGTGAGTCCTTTTAAAGAAATGTTCGGTGGATATTTAAGCATGTAGGCATACCTCAGAGACATTGTAGATTCGATTCCAGATCACTATAATAAGCAAATATTGTAATACAGTGAGTCAAAGGAACTTCTTAGTTTCCCAGTGCAATAAAAGTTGTGTTTACACTGTACTGTAGTCTATTAAGTGTGCAATAGCATTATGTCTGAAAAAATGTATATCCTGTAATTAAAATTACTTTATTGCTAAAAAAAAATGCTAACCATCATCTTAGCCTTTAGCAAATTGTAGTCTTATTGCTGGTGAAGGATCTTGTCTTGATGTTGATGGCTGCTGGCTGATTAGGGTGGTAGTTACTGAAGTTTGGGGTGGCTGTGGTAATTTCTTAAGGCAACAGTGAAGTTTCCCACATTGATTGACTCTTCCTTTCACAATTTCTCTGTAGCATGCGATGTTGTTTGATAGTATTTTACTCATAGTAGAACTTCTTTCAAAATTGGAGCCCATCCTCTCATACTCCAATGTTGCTTTATAACTAGTTTCATGTAATATTCTAAATCCTTTGTTATCATTTCAACAGTCATAACAGCATCTTCACCAGGAGTAGATTCCATCTCAAAAAAACCTCCAATTTGTAAAAAATTCAATATCCGCGAAGCACAAAAAAGTGAAGCACAATAAAATAAGGTATGCTCGTATATGAATATATTTCTCTTTGTCTGTATTGTGATAATATATTATACACACTGTTCTATATTTTGATATACCTCGGAGGTTCTTTGACCCTGTAGGGGTGTGAGGATGTGTGTGGAGAACTGAGGTTAAGGTCACTGGTTCAAGAGTAAAATTACCTGGGTTTTGATTCTGGCCCTCTATGCCCTTCAGCAATTGCTTTAGCTCTCTGAATCTTAGTTTCCTCATTTTTAAAAGAGAGATCAAATAAGTTAGTATATGCAGAAACTTAGGTATGTCTCTGCCAAGTTTGTGCTTAGTAAATATTAGCCATTATTTTTAAATTAGGAGGTAAACATTAGGTAGTGAGTCAGAAGATCTGGGTTTTCTTCTGGCCTCTGCTTCTGGGGTAGCTGACTGACTTCCGTTGTCCAAGCCTATTTCCTCACTTTTCAAAAGTAAGGTCTCACCCCTATTCTGCTTATCTCTCAGAGTTACTGAGACAATCCAGTGAGCTAATGAGTGTGAAAGCAACTTAGAAACTATAATGTACTAAGCATACGGAAGGGGTGCTGCTAAATCTTTTCATAGAAGCTGCTTTGGATAGCTTGAACCCAATGGCCAGAACTGGGTAGAGAAGGCAGTGTCTTTTCTTCTGTCAGTGGAATCGAAAGGCCATTTTTGTACTGGAGTTCTCTTCTGGGTGGAGGTAGCCCATGGCAAAAATTTGAAATAGTCAAATTTTGTCTTCTGACTTTTGTTACCCCACCTCAACCTTCTATTGACTTAGATGTTTCCATGTATTTTCTATTCCCCTCTGTCTCTTTTATCTCTCCCTGTCTCTTGTTAAAACCTGCTTTTAGAAGAAAGGCAATAACATCTGTCAAAGATGACCCCTACTTTCCATTTGAGATAACCTAGTCCAACTAGCTCAGTAAGGAATTAGATCTGCCCAGGTTCATACTGCAAGTTAGTAACCAAGCCAAACCTGGAGCCCATTCTTCCCATCCCATTTTTTTCACTAGTATTTGCATTTTAGTGTAAATTTGAATTTGAAATTCCTTAGCAAAGACATTGGTAATGAGGGGGATTCTGGAAGTGTCTCTACTTACTCTTCATACTGAGGTATTCTTACCCCTTAATTTCTAGCATCCAACTTGTTTGGGGCACTGATGGGAGGGAGAGGCATGTATTGGTTGTAGTACTGAAGGGATGTCTTCTGTAGAGCAGAAGATAAGGAGTACCAGAAAATGTCTAAAACAGTGATCTCCAAAGTGAAGCTCAGAGAGAAAATATTAGAAGTTCCTTATATTTTAAACTGTTAAAATCATTATTATTTAATTTATACTTTTGTGCATATTTTTATAAAATATATACTACATTAGTAGTATTTAGATACTGGGGTAGGTGTTCATTTTTTTTTTAACCAATTGACAATTTTTAACTGCAAATAATTGACAGCCATTATTCTAAAAGACTGTAGACTTGGTTTCTAATCTTGGCTCTGATGCTGACTAGCTTGACCCATTAGGCAACTTCTCTTTACCAGAGCCTCAGTCTTCTTATCTGTAAAATGTTAGATTGAACTAAGTGTGCCAGCTTTTAGGAGTCTCCAATCCTGACCTTTTCTGAGTATAAGAATCCACCGTCTTCCAGGTTGTTGAGCTCGAGTCAGAGTCAAGAAGAGTGGATGCAAGCCCTAGCACCTTACTGGATGTTTTGTCTCTCAGTCAGCTGTCCTGGGTCCCTTCTTTACCCCCACCTCCTCCACATAGCCCAGACGGGCAGGCAGATGCTCTCTTACATAATCCTGACTGACCTACTTGAAGTTCTTCTGTTACAAGCACAACCACTTTTCCTATAGACACAGACCTGATGCTATCCCTCTAGGGCCTTGAAGAGAGGGGTTACTAATAGTGCTTCTCTTGTGTCCTTTCTGTCAGCCTGTGTTTAGATGTATCATCCCTCTGTTTGAAGTCTTTAATGACACAGGCTGAAGGGAAGCCAGCTCAGCCAATTTGAATCCCCTGGGGCCTGATCCAGTGGCTGCTCACTGAACACCTCTGCCATCCATTCATCCACCATTTGCTATGTCTATTGAGAACCCAAGACTGTGTTAGACTTTGTTAGAGGAAACATGGCCCATCTCTAAACATGAAACATTGCTAACAGAGATTAGAAGTACTGCTAAGTGCCTTGGCCAATGTCTTTTCTCTCTAAGTGAGCCAACAGGCAGAGGGAAATCAATAAGTCATTGGAAACCATCTTCCACTTTCTGAAAGGCTGTTCAAATACAGATTTCCTCTTTGAGTTATAATGTAAGGACTCCCCAGGAGACAATTACATTCTCTTTTGAAATGAATACTAAGTCTCAGAGCCTTTGAAGCCTGTGTCCTGAGTGGGCATGCTCAGAAGACCTCAAGGTAGTTTAACTTGATTGAATTATATTTATTTCTCCTGTTTCTTCTTCAGGTATAAGAGCAGGTCACAGTGCCCCTGACTAAATGCTGTTCCTGTTCTCACCACCTTAGACCAGATGGCCACATTTAAAGGCATTAGAACCATTAATTCCAACCTATCTCCTGCTCTGCTCCTCCCCTCCACCTACAGCCCTCCTTCCCATACAAGATTTTAACACGACATCTGTCAAATGGATAAAAAAATGACTTTCTTCTGTCTGCTTTGCCCACCCACCCTCTGGCTTTGGTGTTGATGACTATAGAACTACATATGTGGGAGGAATGGAGGACAGATTCTTCATGCAGTTCTAGCCCCCTCCTCCTACCCTTCTGTACACCTAGAAGAGCCCCACCCCACTCCTTCCCAGGAAACTTCAAGGTTGGCCTTCAAGTAATAGTAAAGGAAATTTAAGGCTCCCAGAGCTGGTCCCAGTGTAACCACATGAAGAAATTCAAGAATCTAGGTTCAGGGCCCAAGATGTGTCTAGGTCACCTCAGGGATTTGAGGGTCTTCTAGACCCCTGTCTCTCCCCTAGGCTTGTCCTGGCCATGTCTCAAGATATAAAGATAACAAGAAACCCCAATGGGTGCTTGGAACTTATTACCTGAAGCAAGTACAAGAAGGACAGGAACACTTTGGAGATAGGGCACAAGGTGGCTCAAGAGACAGGTAGGGGTAAGGGTAACCTCCAGCTTGGGATGGGATGCTTCTGACTCAATTCATGAAGAGAGCATTGCTAAGTCATTTTTGTTTTGTTTTACTAATAATGTGTCTCTTAGAATATTAGAGGCTGACTTGGGTAGATTAAACATAGCTCTAGGAAATTGCCTATAGATTTTAGTATAGAGACATGCTGCGAGAATTTTCCATCAGGGCCATTGAGGGCCTCAGTACTGAAGGTCAGGGTGGGAGTGAGAGTGGAGATGCAACAGGGTAGTTGCAGATAGCCTCTTAAGGCAGACTTGGAAAATCCTACTGGACAAGCTACTGTAATTCCTCAGTCTGCCTGGAACCTGACAGAAGAAGAAGCTGGGAAACAGAGTTTGAGATTCTGGTTACTTCTGAATGGTCCAGTGCAGTCTTATACTTCAAACTCTGACTGTAGAAAGTTTAAGATACTTGGTCTCAGTATGATGTATGATTCAGAATCACTTGGGATGCTTGTTAAAAATGCTGGGGTGATTGTGAGCAGGGGTTCTGTGGACCATTCTTGAGAAACTTGTGTAATGGGTTGGAACCACCTGGATTATGCCAACAGATCCCAGAACAACTTGACAGTAACCCATATTTCCAAGATGTTTTGGAGATGCAAGCTGATGTTTATCATATTGGAGGCTGCTCTGGTGTGGAAAAATTCTATAGCCAACAGGATCATGGTTGGTAGTCCAGAAATATATCTTCTCTCTGGTCTGTGCAATCCTTGGCTCATCTGGCTGCATTTTCTCTAAAGTACTTATTCCCTCAGCGAGACAAAATTCTTAACTACATGAAATTTGGGGCATCAGCCAAGTCTCACTTCAGAAACTTCTGGGCCCACTAGGCTGAGCTAGAGGCTGAAGTTCCATACCAGAAGAGTCCATTGCTGAGGTCCAGACCAAGCAAGCAACTCCCCTTCCCTCATACGCTTGGTCACCATTATAACCGAGATGCCTTGTAACTTCCCTTAGAAGAGGTACAGAAAGAGCTGCCATTTTTTTTTGTTATTAGTCTGTAATGAATGAGAACATGTTTTGAATGGTTTATACCTTGAGGTACTTGTCTGGGGTTTCCCAAGCTTTTAGATCCTGCCAGATATTAGTTGGTTTGTGACCAAAGTACTTAATGACCTCTGGATCAGGTGGTCTGTTTTGTTCTTGCTGAGCCCAATCTACATCTAGGCTCACTTTTCCAGATCAAGCCAGCCCAGCTGCATTTCATGTCTGCCAGGTGTGGCTGAATCCAACAGGAGGAGATCTTTCATTTTATTAAAGTGAAAAATAGATGGTATGATGGAACACTGAATAAAGCCAATGCCTAATGACTCACAAATCACATGCCCAAACTAGGAAAATGATAATTATGTTATGAAAAGAGTGATATTTACATATTTCCTTTCAGTACATTTACAGCCATCATCACTTGAATGCATTGATTATTCTTCTCAGAAATGAAATTATTTAGTTATGGGCCATAGCAACACTCAAATTAAAAGTGAAACCAGTCAGATGCGCACTATTAAGTCATAGGAAAAAGAAAAAGCAATTCTTATGATTTTTTATATTCATAGTGGGTGTTTTCTTACCTGGTGTCTCTTCTCTTTTCACTGATGACCATTGAGCACCTGCACAACTCTTCAACAAAAACCAGTCCATCCCAGAAGCCATCTGGCTATAAATCCTACTAACAATAGATTGGCCTGTAGGCTGCCTGGTATATGTTATGTAAACTATTTCCTTGGCCCCGTAGAATATTCTGCAACCAGGCAGAGATGTTAACTGTGTTGCTGTAATCTACCTCAGAGCTTGCCTGGTTTTAGGGCTCAGGTTGTAGAACTTCAGATAGATGCTAAAAACAGTTTTGTTAATTATAGATTAAGTGATGTTTTAGATCTACTGTTCACAAGTGTACATTGTGGTTGTTTGGAGAATAACACTCTGGTTGACAATTTGAATATATTGTCTTATTTTCTTCTTCTTTTAGGTAGAAATTAGTGACAGGCAAACGGAGAGAGGATATAGGACTAGAGTCATCAGGGAAGGGATTAAGGAACATGTGGGTCAAGATCACACTGCTAGGAAGAGGTAGCCTACCTTCATTGTCCCTTTACTTAATCATGGGTAAGGGTATGGCTTAAGTAGAGGCACAGAGGTAGAAGTGCATCTGCCTGCAAGAGATTGTGTTAAGCCAGAGTGGAAGGTCCCTGCCAAGTTTGAGACAAGAATTAGATCCATAGGTAGGCTAGATTAAGGACAGTTTTGAGAAGTTGACAGAAGGGAGTTATTAAAACTTCTTGAGCATGGATAACAGCACCAGCAAAAAGTTTTGAGAAATCACTAAAAAGTTGCTTGAGGAGGACAGAAACCTATGGGTAGCATTAAGGCTAATTGGGAGGCAACTTGAGGTGATTAAGAGCTGGCCTAGGAAGGAGCATTGGTAATGAAGATAAAGCACCAGAGAGAGAGAGAGCGAGAGAGAGAGAGAGAGAGAGAGAGAGAGAGAAACATGGAAGAAAGAAATAGCAGGCCCAGAAGTGTTATCAGAAATGGGAAAAATTAGGACGGAGGGGAATGGGGGCACATGAGGAGTTTTACATATGTTTTATTGGAGGCGGCAGCAGGCCATGCAGTGAAATGTGAAGCAGGCAGTTAGAAATATGAGACCAAAGGTTAGTGAGAGCAGATGGCATGCAAAAGATGATTTCTTTGAGCAGCTACATGGAGAGAACAAAAGAGCAAAGGTCTCCCATTGACTTTTGAATGGGGCAGTCAAGGGCTAAAGTAGAAAACCCATTCCTCAGTGTTCCCAGCCAGTCTAATTGGCCTGTGCTTCATTGTGTCACCAGCAGTGCCTGAGTGAGTTGGATTCAGGAAGGGACTAGTCAGCTCCAAGTTCTCATTTTCCTGAGCAGATAACAGTAAAAGCATCCTATCAAGCACATAAGAGAGTGAGAAGAAACGAGCTGCAATAATGAAATTCCTGTGTTAGTAAAGCTGGTGTTAGCCTCAATGGAAAGCCAGACTGAAAGGTACTTGAGAGGTTGTCAGTGTGGTTCAAGTTTGCAACTTTATTGGTAAACAGAAATAGATAAAGGGACCTGTTTATGATCATTGAGTGAGTTACTGACAGAACTTCTGATAGCCAGTCTTTGCTGTACACCCAGGTACCTTCTATCAGTTCTTTGAATAGCCTGGGTCACACCTTTCCAGAAATGGGGAGTATTGCTGTTCTTGAACACTTCGGGCAAGATAGCCAGAGTCTGTTTACAGGACTATATTAAAAAGACATCTGGTTATTCAGGGGAGGACATAAAATCCCTGCCTATTTTAGATGTGCTTAAAGGGAACAAAGGAAGGTATTTTGCTCTTGTTCATGCCTACCTGTTGGGGGAAGGGACTTTCTGAGGGGATGGGGACAGGCATCAGTTGGAAAAACACCTATAGAGAGACAAACCCCCCTCATTTCCCTCTTTGTCCTTCTGTGAAGCTTCTTATGGCAATTGGCACATTTGCTATTATTCACAACACATTTTTTTAAAACTTTCCACCTTCTGCTTCTTGCCATTAAAACTAATATTTCTGGCAGCCACTCGGGCTAATTAAATAACTATTTGGGGGGTGGTAGTGTTCAGCTAGAGGGCAAGAGCAAGAAGAATAAGACAACTGGTGTGGCTCTGGAAAACTAGGTAAAGGCCGTCGTCCCAGTTTTTTTTTTTTTTCCCTGCATTGGCAAGGTCTGGCACTGGGAATGCTCCTTACATGACCCCAAATTCCCTATCTGAGACGTACCAACCACTGAGGAAGGCCTTGTAGACAGGCAGGGAGCCCAACCTATGGAGTGGCATGGGGATCCCTGGGAAGAATGAAACATCAGGAGAAGCAAGGGTAAAGCCTAGACTAAGAAGGTTCTCTAGACCAGCGGTCCCCATCCTTTTTTTGGCACCAGGGACCGATGGTTCTTTAAGAATCTAATGCCTGATGATCTGAGGTGGAGCTGAGGTGGTGATGCTAGCATTTGGCAGCACTGCAAGTACAAATGAAGCTTTGCTAGCTTGCCTACCACTCACCTCCTGCTGTGAAGCCTGGTTCCTAACAAGCCATGGACCTATAGCGGTCTGTGGCTCAGGAACTGGGGACCCCTGCTCTAGGGCAATGGTTCATCCCTGAACCAATAGCATAGGCATCACCTGGAAAGTTGTTTCCTGAACCAACAGCATAGGCTTCACCTGAAAAGTTGTTTGAAATGCAGTTTTCAAGTTTCACTTCAGACCTACTGAATCAGAAATGCCTGGGGCCTAGGAATCTGTGTTTTAACCAGCCCTCAAGGGGATTGAGAACTAGAGCTCTCCATCATTCACAAGGTAGGTTGGTCTCCCTGGAAAGATACTAGCTGAGAGCCCTCTCTACCTTCTTGACAGGCAGTATGTGCTGATAGCTCCATTTTGTTTTGTTTCTCTGGCAAAGTAAAACTATAAAATGAGTCTGACTAGAGATTCAAATCTGCTCCACTACCTACTAAGTGGGTGAGTGTGAGTTACTTAGTTAACCTCACAGGTTATTTTCAGTACAAATAGAGGCGTTAATGCATACCTTAGCTATAGAGATTGAGATCACAAAAGCTCATTACCCAATGTCTGGCATATGTTTTCAATAAATATGTTATCTTTCTTCCTCACCCCTGAAAATGCCAACTGACCACTCCAAGTTACTTGTAGATATATGCCTTGCCGTTGATCAGAAACCAGACTTAGAGGTCAAGTTCACAATGCCTCCAGGGTATGGTGATCATATTTCCAGGTTAAAAGTCAGGGCACGTGGGTCTGAAAACAGATGTATATATTTGTAGAAACAATCACACAGAACATTTGAAATAAGGATTGTCTTGGGAAATCTAAGTAAAAAGGAATAGAATCTCATTACTTCAATATGAATTATGATTCTTCTCCCTCCCCACCTTATTCATCCACAAAAGTGTCTTTGGCATGAGAGTGCAGAATACTGTATGTCCCACTCACTGGCAAGTGTGAGCAAGAGCAAACCTATATTTGGTGCTGCACCTGATATGTTCTGGGGATTGGGGATTATTTTGTTAGAAGTCACAGCAGTGCAGTCCCAAGGCCAAGAGCTATTTGGGTACCTTGCTAGAGTAACCTAGTTCTATATTCTGGTTTTATGTTGGGCTTGCAGGATGAAGGGGTGGACATAGATGGGAAAGTAGGGCTTTTGGTGTGTGCATGTAGGAGTATAAACCAGTTTAAGAAATAAAGAATTTAACCTCTGATAGAGCAACTCCCAACTGGCCTTTTCTTGGCTTTCCTCTCTTATAGCTTTGTACCATTTGATAATTTGATCAGCTCCTGCTGCTTGAAATTCTTGTCCTTGGCTTTTGCAAGATTGTACTTCTTGATATTCTAATTATGTGCTGACAGCTCCATTTTGTTTTGTTTCTCTGGCTCCTCTTCTTGTCCTCATCTCCAGTTGTTGCTGTTCCCTTAGGTTTCTGGCCTTCTTTCTAAGTACTTTCTTGGTTTATACAATTTTTTTTCTGGGCCATTGATTCCCAAACCTGTATAACTGTCTCCTCTAACCTTTCTTGATCTTCAAATCTATCTGAATGTCCTTCTGGGCCCCTACATTCAACACATTAAAGAGTATTTGTCATCTTTTCTCCCCCTCCAAAACCAGCATTTCCTCATAACTTACTTTCATGCTTTAATGCTTTAGCGATCACACTTAGGACTGAATCTTCCCCCTTTGCCAAATCAACTCTGACCTACTAATTTTCCTCAAACTAGATTTAAGAACCTTCAGAAAGACTCCAGCCCACCCTTCCAGCCGTCTTTCCACTCACTATCAGACTCCCCTTCCCCAGCCCTTGTTTGCCATCAAATTCCCCATAGTCTTCACCTCTGGGACTTTATTTAATCTCATTCCTCTTCCTCAAATGCCTTTCCTACTTCCTTCTCTGTTACAATCCTACTCATTCTTTAAGACCTATCTTCAGTACCCCACAAAACTGTTCTAAGCCAAGTAGCTACATATGATCCTTCCTTCCTCTGAAGTCTTGTACTAGGCCAGTATATACCAGGCACTGTACTAGGCACTGAACATCTAGCACTCAGTTCGCTCTGTCTTTAATCTTGTCTGTGAGGCAGGTATTATTATCCCCATTTTACAGATGCAGAAACTAAGGTCCAGTGTTATGTAGCTTGAAACTCTTGCTCTTGGCTTTTGTGATATTGTACTTTTTGGTATACTAACTGCATTATGGCAGTTCCATTTTGGTTTGTTTTCTGGCTCCTTGTCTATTCTTCACTCCCCTTTCTAAAATAGCAAAGCCCAGAATTGAAGCTAGGTTTGCCTGTACTTAACCACCTTTGCATACTGCTTGAAGGACATTTACTCTTGCCACATGAAGGGCCTTTGATTTTTAGGTAAAAACTGTGGCTGAAATATATTAAGCAGACCCCTGCACCCAATGGGAGCTCACTAAGTGAGTGTTGGATGGAAAATGGATGAGCAGAGAAAAGTGCATATTTATGTGAATAATTGTAACAAGTTAAAAATCAATCCTGTACACAAAAAAGAGATTTAAAACTAATTTCCAGCCCCAATTTAATTTACTTTTAAAATAAATTAGAGCATAGTGGAGGAGCCTATTTCTCCCGTTATTCCTGCCTGTATTTGTGACTAGAGAGCACAGGAGCCCCATACGGCTACCAGCCCCTTCAGGATTAATCCTCTTTTCATCATATGCACACACATCTGTCAACTCTTGGTTGGTTCAGTGTGTTATTATGGCTCATGAAGTAAGTTGGAGTATAGAATTATTCCCATTTATTGAGTGAAGAAACCGAGATCCAGACACAGCATAGTTTATAAGAGCAGAAACTCTAGAGCCAGTCTGTACCTACATTTTAATTATGGCTTCAATACTTACTGGCTGTGTAAATTTGGGCAAATTATTTAACCTCTCTGAGCTTCAGTTTCCTCATCCATAAGATAGTAATAGTATTTCCTCAAAGGGCTGCTGTAAGGCTTAAATGAGTTAATGTGTATAAAGTACTTAGAATAGCTCCTGACATATATTAAGTACTTTATATTAGTTACTTTCATCACCATTATCATTACAGCTTTAGCAAGTAGTAGAACGAGGTCTTAAATCCAGATGTTCTTTTTCTACCTTCTCTATCTATGGTGTTATGTTGTGGGCTGGGGGAGGTCTAGGAGGTTGGCCATCTGGCAATCATAGGCAAGTCACTCTTGCTATATTATCCCTGATTTATAAAATGAGGGCTTAAGAGTGATGATCTTTGCAGTGCTGTACAGTTCTGACTATCAGTGATTCGAAGTGGGCCCTGATAATGGTTTGTGGCCACTGGGTCCTGGATTGGCTTTGTCCAAGGTACAGCTGGGCTCTCTGACCCAAGGGCCCAAGAAAGTCATGTGGACTAAATGGGACAAGAGTGAGCCACTGCTGCTGGGAAAAGCCAAGCATGGAGTCCCTAAAAAGAAAACTCCACTGTAGAAAGAGCACAGGCAGTAGAATCTGCCAGATCTGGACCTAGGGGACCTCAAACAGCATCACAGATAGTATCTTGAGCAGGGTGGTAGTAATTGATGTCAATATAGTCTTTTGATCCTTGATAAAAAGCAAAGGATATAGCTTTAAATTACAAGCCCTCATGGTGCTCTGAGTTGGTGCTGTATGTGCTTATTGAGCTCTAGCAACACCCAGTTGGGACCTACCTTTGGCAGGAGAGGGGAGACTTCTCTATAAAGATTTATTTTATTGAGGTCAGTAACCAGAAAATTTTCTCCACTGAGGTCAAAACAAGAAGAAATTGATTTTTAGAACATTTGGAAGAAAGCAAGCTCAGCCTAAAAATGAATCTCCTCATAGGCAGGAGTACCTATGACTAAAGGTGGCTGTTTATTACTTGAGGTTCTTAAAAATAAAAGCCATTTGGTTTACATAATGGATGGAGTTCTGTGAGTTCAGTATAGCTAATTAGTAGACATTGGTAGTACGATATGATAGCCATTAGAGCATATGCAGTCAGAAGACAAGGCTCCATAATTTATTACTTGCGTGATTGGCCAAGGATCAGGCTACCTCTTTGAATCTCAATTTCTTCATCTTTAAATATGAGTAATAACGAGATCCAGCTTATTTAGTAAGGGTCAAGTGATGCAGTAGATATGAAAACACTTTGTAAACAGTAAAGCTTGAGGTACTTGAAAGGTGGTGTTATAAAAGGCCCTATTGGATATCTCATTTACATCCATGCTGAGGAACTTCCTCTATGCCTTACCTTCTGTGGAAATCACAATGGCTATAACACTAAGCAGTGAAGGATGCATCAGGCAGGGGCTGACCAACAGAATTCCTTAACTAACTTAAAGTATGTATGTTTGTGTGAGTGTTATGTGTTATGCTTTTTAACTTATGACTATAGGGTTATTCTCCAGCCAGTGTGTTGGAAAGCAGACCTCTGTGAGAGAATGTGTGTTCCATATCCTGTCTCTGCTGTCTTTGAACTGTTTTGTCATTGGTCTGTGGTATCATGATTGTCTTGGGAAATCAATTCTTCCTAAAAGCAGACTGATGGAAAAGTTGACTTATAGAGGACATGTTCAGCAATTCAGTGCTGGGGAGAGTGTTTGAATCCTTTGCCTGACAAGCCATATGTTCTCTGTTTTGGAATCTGTTCCTCCAAATGCCAGGAAGACTGGTGGCCCATACTGGCTGGAAACATTTGGGAAAAAAGAGAACAAATAACACTTTGGTCAGGATGGTAGCCCAAGAGAGGCAGACTGTTCCCCTCCCCCATCCTCATCACTATGCTTGGATAATTGTTGTGAACACGAACATTTGTGTGTGTGTGTGTGTGTGTGTATGTGTGTGTGTATGTGTATGTGTGTGTGTGTGTGTTTATGTGGCAGAGAGATAGTTGTCTGCCTGCTGCTGTGTGGAACTCAGTCCTGCTGGCCACAAAGTCTAATGACCAGGGTTAAGATCAATGTACAACTACAACCGGTGCCTCACTAAATGACCCTGAGCCCTTAACTTCCTTGTTGCTCAGTTTTGCCACCTATCAAATGCAGAAATCAACCTAGACCTCCCTATGTATCTCACAGGGTCATTGTACAAATTACTGAGTGAATCTGTGCCAAGGCTGAGTTTCTTGGAAGCAGGGCATCACAGAAAGCCATATTCTTTTATACCCATGACCTCTCTGAATGACATCATGTGTGGGTGGGAACAGAAGGTTGCAGGACTGGGGTCCATTGTGTGTGAGGAATGCCATGGTCTGTAACCCCTGGGGCTGGGATACAGCAGTGTTAAAAATGTACCACCAACTCTCAATTGGTCAGTTTTAGTAAGAAGGAGGAAAAGGGGAGGAGCACAAGGACTTTAGAGCGAATTTGCTCCAGCTTCATTTTAGCCAGTGATTTCAGCCTCCTCTCTACCCATTGCAGACCCAGGGCTGCCTTGAATCACCAAGGAGAGATGGACTGGAGCTTTCTTTCTTCCCTAGGGAAGGATATCATGCATAGGGATAAAAGTATGAGGTCTATGTAGTCCATATTCACATTCTGGGTCATTCTACTCACTGGCTAATGGAGAGTTGACAGTATTGTTTGTCTTGTGGTGCCTGCAATTGCCAGTGCTATCTCTCTCACTCTTACTCTTCACCACTAGTATGTGCCTTTTTCCATAAAGTAGTAAAGTTCTATGGGCGGGGGAAGGGGCAAATAAGGTAGTCAGCTCTGTGGACTGAAAACATTCTCGTTTTGTCTCTTAAGCTGATCACTGGAGATTCCATCGTTAGTGCTGAGGCAGTATGGGATCACGTCACCATGGCCAACCGGGAGTTGGCATTTAAGGCTGGCGACGTCATCAAAGTCTTGGATGCTTCCAACAAGGATTGGTGGTGGGGCCAGATCGACGATGAGGAGGGATGGTTTCCTGCCAGCTTTGTGAGGGTGAGTGTCAGTCAGCCTTCACTCTCCTGTCTCCTTGGCTGCCTGCCCCTGGCTTCCCCCTCACCAGCCCTTGTTCTACTCATTCCTCTCCTGGTGGCTCCTCTCACATTTTACTTCTTTTTTTTTTTTTTTTTTTTTTTTTTTTTTTTTTTTTTTTTTTCCCTGCATTGGCAAGGTCTG